>NW_027187351.1:6213689-6239550 GCF_028583685.1 Petaurus breviceps papuanus
TATATATATATATATATATATATATATATATATATATATATATATATTTATTTTTTTGGGGGGGTATTATTTTATTCAAAGTTCTCAGAGGTTGTTTACTTTCTCTTCTCCACATCTTGCTCTGCAGCCTCCTTGGCTCGTTTTGCCCGGATTCCAAAGAGAGGGGCATTGGCCCCGGGCCATTCGAAGACTAGCAAATGCCTTGAAATTCTTCTCATCTTCAGTAATGACACGAGCCTTCTCTTTGTTGTAGACATTTTTGATGGCCATAACTTGTCCTGTAAGCTGGGTTGCCAATTTGAGTTCTTCAGCAGAGCTATCTCCCTTCTTGGGTGCAGATGGTTTCCTTGGGAAGAGAATCAGTTTGGAACGATATTCTTTCAGTCGCTGCACATTTGCCTGGAGAGACTCTGTAGACTTATTTTGGCAACGAGGGTCCACAGAGATACCAATGGTCCGTGCCACTTTTTTATGGATACCAGCCACCCGAAGTTCTTCCAAGCTGAATCCTCTACCAGCACGGACTTTGATGTGGTATCAGACAGTAGGGCACCTCACGATGGGCCGGATAGGACCAGATGCAGGGCGAGGAGCAATTCGGCGAGCTTTTGCTTGACGAGCCTTTCGCCTTCTGATCTTCCTGGCTGGCTGGTTAAACCATGCGGCAACTCGTCTTTGCCAGTCTTTGTGGAAATGGGGCTTCAGAATCATGCCATTTCGGCTGGGCGCCATGGCTGCTTAGAGCCCTCCTCAGGGGCATCTCAGCCCGATATTATATATTTATTGATACTATAATTTGTAATGTCTGGGCAGCTCGATGGTGCAGTGGAGAGAATACTGGACTGGAATCAGGAAGGCTTATCTTCATGAGTTCAAATGCAGCTTCAGACACTTACTAACTAAGTCACTTAACCCTGGGCAAGTCACTTAACCCTGTTTGCCTCAATTTTCTCATCTGTAAAATGAACTGGAGAAGGAAATGGCAAACCACTCCAGTCTCTTTGCCAAGAAAACCCCAAAAGGGGTCACAAAAAGTCAGGCAGGACTGAAATGATACAACAACAATAACAATTAGTAATGTCAAGTAGGCAATAGAAAGAAATACATTTCACCAAAATTTGCCATTCTGAAGGAGAATGTCTCACATAGGGTCCAAATGAAAGAATGATTACATATGGTGAGGTCCAACAGATGCTCATGCTTGTGAGTGATATTGAGGGCCTGGGAGTCCCAGACTATTACAAAATTTCCTCAATGAAATCTATGATTATTTAAAAGAGATCATTCTACCAATCCATATAGGAAAAACTATAGTGAAAAATGCCATTTGTTCAGACTATGATATGCAGTTGGATGGCCAAGTCCATTGAGTTAGGACATCAGTAAATATATTGGAATAGTTGATTCCATTGAAGATGGAAAATGGATTGGGCCTAGAATTAAATAAGAGGGAGACAGTGGGATGGATTGCATCTGGGAAACTGTACAATGTTTTAAATGATCTCAAACTGCAGGGTTAAACTTTGCATCTTGTAAACAAAAACAAAAATCTTCTCTTAGGAATATTTTATGACTGTCATGATTGAACACCATAATCTATAAGGAATGAATATTGCTGATCATCCAAAGGACAATGGAGAGATACATGGTGAGTATACATACTTCCAACAATGACTACTAGAAGAGTCAAAAGGGTTCATCAAGGAAAAGTATGATAAGAAAGAAATAGAACTGGCCATCTTTACAAAAAAGAAAGGAGGACAGCCTGACTGATCCTACAAACTTTAAGAAAGGCCTGAAGAACATTGCATGGACACTCTGTGGAAGATCTACAGAAGTATGAACAAGAATCACACAGAATAAAAAAAAGTAAGGGTGGGTCACAATTTGAGCTGAGGGAGGCAACATCCACACCAGTAAGATCAAAGGTTCATTGAAATATTAAAGTGTTTTTTCAGTTTGGGTCATTTGTCATTTATACAACTCACCCATGGGACCCTAAGAAAGCTAGAGCTAACCACAGATAACTGAGTTAACATATGATGTGACATTCTGTTTTTCTCTTTTTGCTTATGCAGACAGCCCATTTGCACAAGGTGTTAAGTCAGGTAACCAAGCTGTAGTTGAATTGAGCCATTAATTAGAACTTCTAAAAAAAGTTGTAAGACATCATCTCATTCAAATAAATACTATGTTTGGTTTGGGAAAAAAAATTTACCACTAAAATAAGTCACTACTTAAATTGGAACAGCAGTGAAGTCATCATCCTCTGAATCTTTCACCCAAGATTTCTAATAGTTGAGAAAGTGATTCTCATAACTAATCCATTTTTTAAAACACGGCAATAATATTTACAAAGACTTCTCATACAGACCTCTTCCTCTGTGTGTTATTGTCAAATTGCAAAATTTTCTCTTATGAAAACAGTTGAAACTTTCTGAGTCACAAACAGGCTGCTCATGAATCAATTTATAGCCTTGATTTCTTCCAAAAAAGGACCATCTTCAAGAATTTGTTATAAAGGTTAAAGGAAAGTAGTATTTGCTCTATGATATGTGGAAAAAGTAATTCTGGGTTCTTATTAACTCAGCAACTGAGTCACTAAAGACAACATTTCTTATTGGCAAAGTAAAAAATTTGATCTGTTTTTCAGGTAACTTTGTTTTTTTAAAGACCCCTTTGTATCAGTTTTTCATTTTGGGTTGCAAAAATCTTTGTCCATCAATGACTGCTTATTTTATCAAGTGGCAGCTAGGTGGCGCAGTGGATAGGAAACTGAATTTGGAGTCAAAAAGACCTGAATTCCAGACATTTTTAGTCTTAATTGTGATCAAATCAGTTAACCTCAGTTTTCTCATCTGTATATAATAATAATATCATTGCTAATAAGATATAATAGTATTTACCTCCAGTGGCTGTTGGGAGAATCAACTGAGGGAGGCAACATCCACACCAATGAGATAAAAAGTTCCATTGAAATATTAAAGTATTTTGTCAGTTTGGGTCATTTGTTATTTATACAACTCACACATGGGACCCTAAGAAAGCTAGAGCTTTCTTAACACTCTGCAAACCTCAAAGTGCTATATAAATGGTAGCTATTTTTATATAGTGCATTGGAAAGAATGGGGGGTTTGGAGCCAAGGGCTATGGGTTTGAATTCCAGTTCTGTCATGTACTGTGTGTGTCCTTGTGAGGTTCATTTAACATCTCTGGGCCTGTTTCTTTTATCTAAAAAATGAAGGGGTTGGACTGGAAGGCCTCTAAGTTCCCTTTTAGCACTAACTCTAGGATTCTGTGGTTCTCTTTCAAACCTGATTGGGGCAGAAACATGTGGTCTGGTCTTTGTTGGTGTGTTCTGTCATAACCACACCTCCTGTGACTAACCCCTTCCAGACAGTAGGGGATATGTGGTGGAGGTGGAATGACCTAAATGAGTGTGTCTGGACGTTTATTTAAAGGATTATGGAAGTCCAGCCCCTCAATCACTTACTGCAAATGTTATTTTTTATTAAAAAAAATTGTTTTCAGTACCATTTCTCTTCCTTTATTCTTTCCCCATTCATTGAGAAGGCAAGAAATATGATGCCCATTATGCATATGAAGTCATAAAAACACATCAGAAACATCAGTTTCTGATGAACTGCTTTTTAAAATGAATATAAATGACCTATTTTGAATACAGAGAACAGATGATGAAACATACTTTCCTTCTCTTGGTAGAGAGGTAAGGTACTACAGGTACAGAATGTTGCATATGGAGTGGCTAGGTGGTACAGTGAATAGTGCACCAGCCCTGGAGTCAGGAGGACCTGAGTTCAAATCCAGCCTCAGACCTTAACATTTACTAGCCGTATGACCTTGGGCAAGTCACTTAACCCCAACTGCCCAGCCTTCCCCCCTCCAAAAAGCAAAAACAAAACAACAACAAAAGACTGTTGCATATGCTGACACTATCCTTTAAGATGCATCTAAAATGCCACCATAGAAAAAGAACTGGTTTGATATAACTTTTTCTCTTTTATATTGTAAGAGAAGTTTCAGCTAAGGGAGGATGTGTATTAGAGAGTGTTTGGTGTAAAAACAAAAGATATTATTCATTTTTAAAAAAATAATGTATAATCATCAGTATTGGTATAGATATTTCATTGTTGTCAGTGCTTAACTCCACCTCAGCCTTATTTGGGGGGGGGGGGAAGCTGGTTGCTATGAAAGGTAAGATTGGTAAAGGAAGGCACTTAGCTATCTATGAGTGCTGGGAGGATGAAAAAACAAACACAACCAATTAGATTATCCTTTGAAAATATATAAATTGGAAACCTTAAAGAAGAAAGCTGCATTTCTAGACTATAAGTGATTTATTCTGAGACCCAGAGAGAGTTGAAGGATCAGGAGAATTCTTGCTCCACAATGGGCTGTCTTCATGCCAATCTCAGACTTGTTCCTGAGCAGCTTATTGTAACTACAACTGCTTGGAAAGCCATGGGGTTTTCTTGTTTGAGCCAAGCCCAGGGAGATAAAAAATGCTGAACATCAGCTACAAGGCTTGGTTTTTCTCTGGGAGTCCTGGCAAAGAGTTCTGGGAAAGATCCAAAGTTCTTACCTTGTACTTCTTTTTTTTTTTTTAAAGCAATAGGGGTTAAGTAACTTGCTCAAGGTTACACGGCCAGTTATTTCTGGGTGTGGTGCTGAGTATCTGAGGCCGGATTTGATCCAGGTCATCCCGACACTGGAGCCGGTGCTCTTACTCGCTGAGCCACCTGGCCGCCCCTACCTTGTACTTCTTAAACTTGAAAGTTGAAGTAGAAAATTAACCTTATTCACCCAAGTGTGGCAGATTGTACACACTCAAAGTATATTATTTCCTCAAACCATCAGATTTCCTTGCTATTGGGGAGAGAGTGTCAGCTGTCATCCTGGACATTTCTCCCTTGATCTTTCCTTAAGATGAGAAACTTGGTGAATAAAAAATGATGGGGAAAAAATGATCTCTTGAAATGAAGGGGCTGTGTTTTCAGTTTTCTGGCTCAGCTTAATTTGTTGTTGTTGTTGATAACTTTCAGTCATGTCAGACTCTTCATGTCCCCATCTGGGGTTTTCTTGGCAAAGATACTGGAGTGGTTTGCCATTTCCTTCTCCAGCTCATTTTACAGATGAGGAAATTGAGGCAAACAGTTAAATGACTTGCTCAGAGTCACACAACTAGTAAGTATTTGAGGCCAGATGTGAACTTGGAAAGATCAGTCTTCCTGACTCTAGGCCCAACCTATTCTCCAAAAGATAGGTGGCCAAAGGATACAAACAGACAGTTTTCAAGAGACTTCAAACTGATAATAATCATATATCATTGATGTAATGTCAGCTTGGCATAGTAGTGTGCAGAGAAGAGTCTTTAATTTAAGAATGCCTGTGACCCTAGGCAAGAGCCTTAAACTCTCAGAGCCCCAAGGCAGCTCTCTCAGAATATAAATTGCAGAACAGTCAGTAACTTGAATTGGTAAAGAGAATTTGATCACCAGGTATTCCCTACAACAGTGAAATAACAGGACTCTCCCAATCATGTGAAATAATATTGCAAATAGAAAATAAGATAGCTATTAAAATTAAAACAACTCTGAAATTTCATCTTAGATCTATTCGAAGTATATAGAAGGACAGTGCAAATCGTAGAATGGAGAGGTAATGTTGTCAGAAACAATATGAAAAGTTCAGAGGAACAAGGGAAGACTAATATGAGTCAATACAGAATGAAGAAAGTAGAAGCAGAAGAGTAAAATACACAATGCCTACAAAAATACAAATGAAAAGAATGCAAAAATGAAGAAAATGAAGCTGATTTTGAGTAATTGTAATGACTAATCTTGGTCCTAGAAAACACATGGTGAACACATCTTTTTTCTACTTTTTTTCAGCAGACAGGTGGGAGACTGGCTTTATAATATTGTGTGTCATGTCAGCTACTTTTTTTGTTTACAAGGGAGGGCTCAGTGACCTCTATTCCCACTATGTTAATCCTCTAAACAGCTGACAAAATGATTTTCCTTAAGTGTATATCTGAACATGTCACTCTCCTACTCAATAAATTTAATTGGTCCCCAATTGCCTCTAGGATAAAATACAAACTTCCCTTTTGGGAATTTAAATCCCTTCATGACCTGGCTTCTGCCTATCTTTCCAGGATGCTTTCATATTACATAGTAGCTACTCAAGCTACTTGAGCAAGGGATTGATGTGATCACAGCTGTGTTTTAAGAATGGTCATAGTTGGGGCAACTAGGTGGCACAGTGAGGGGCAGTTAGGTGGTGCAGTGAATTGAGTACTGGCCCTGGAGTCAGGAGGACCTGAGTTCATATCCGACCTCAGACACTTGACACACTTACTAGCTGTGTGACCTTGGCCAGTCACTTAACCCCAATTGCCCTGCCTTCCCTCCTGCAAAAAAAAAGACACACACACACAAAAGAATGGAAGAATGGTCATAGTTATTGCCCTTCATTCCAGAATGACATCACTATGTTAGAGCAGAGTTACAGTGTGTCTGCCTGTGACTGACCAAACCAATATGAGCTAGGAATGCTCTACCACAGGTCAGGCACAAAGAATCCATGTGAACATTTGGGGTGCATTCTCTACATTTTCATGTCTCCCATTTCTTTTGAGCTACTTCAATTCTACTTTGCTCATAGAGCCCAGCACCTTTTTTGATGCAGGTATACCATGTTGGGCAGTCCTTTGCCATCATCTCCCATGTCACCTAATCAATTTCAAAATTCACCAGAGAGACCTTGAGAGTGTCCTTTTATTGCTACTTCTAATCACCATGTGAACACTTGCCTTGTGTGAGTTCTCCATTGTCTTTTAGGCAAGCATATGTTTGACATTTGAACACTGTAGCCAGCCCATCAGAGTTGTACTCTGCAGTAGAGTTTGAATGCTTGGCAGTTTAGCTCAAAATACCTCAGCATCTTGTACCTTATCCTGCCAGGTGATCTTCAGAATCTTCCTAAAACAATTCAAATGGAAAGGATTGTTTCCTGTCATGGTGCTGGTATACTGTCTAGGTTTCACAGGCATAAAACAGCACGGTCAGCACAACGGCTCTGTAGACCTTCAATTTGGTAGTCAGTCTAATTAATACTTCTTCTCTCCCACACTTTCCTTCAGAGCCTCCCAAACTCTAAGCTGCTCTGGCAATATGTGTGTCAACCTCATTATCAATGTGTACATCCCTGGAAAGCATACCGCCAAGGTAAGCAAACTTATTCACAGTATTTAAAACTTCTCCATTTGCTGTAACTGACAGCTCCATGTATGAATGAAGTGGCACTGGCTGGTGGAGCACCTGTGCTTTCTCAATTTGGCAGCTGTGTGGAAGATAAGTTGGACAGAGTCCGGATGCAAGAAGATAAGTTGGAAAGCTCTTGCAAAAGAACAGATGAAAGACATTGAAGGTCTGAATTAGGATAAACCTGGTATGAATAGAGAGAAGGGGACAGATGTGAGAGATGACATGAGATTTGAATTGATGTAACTTGTTAACTGATTGTATATAAGGACTGAAGAGTCAACAACAATTCCTAGGTTGTAAACCTAGGTGATTGGAAAAATAGCAGTGCCCTTAGTAGAAATGAAAAAAATTAGGACTCATGCATTTAAGGAGAGTAGATGATGCAGTGGATGAACAGCCAGGCTTGGAGGCAGGAAGACTCTTCCTGAATTCAAATCTGGCCTCAGATACTGTGTGACCCTGGACAAGCCACTTAACCCTGTTTGTCTCAGTTTCCTCATCTGCAAAATGAACTGGAGAAGGAAATGGCAGATCACTCCAGTATCTTTGCCAAGAAAACTCCAAATGGGGACACAATCAAAATAACTGAACAAAAACAACTTAAGGAAGGAAATGAGTTCTGTTTTAACCATGTTGTGTTTATGATGACTATCTAATATCCAGGGGTAGATGCCCAACAAACAGTCTGAGATGCAGGACTGGAGCTCAAGAGAGAGATGGGGCTGGGAGGCATCTCCATAAAGATGATGACTGAAACAATGGGGGTGGATGGGATTGCAGAAAGCGTAGATTGAGAATAGGGCCAAGTACAGAATCCTGGGATTCACTCAGAGTTAAGGGGAAAGGACATGGATGCCAATACTGCCAAGGAGACTGAGAAAAATTTGTCAAATAGAAAAAGATTAGGAACAGAGTATTATCACAAAAATTCAGTGAAAATCCAGAAGAGGGGATTATCACATGCTATAGAGAGGTCAAGAAGGATGAGTACTGAGAAAAGGTCAATAAAAAAGAAGTGACCAGGTTGGAAATAAAATATCCCAAAGCCAACAATATGGGGGATATTTGTCTCTGGAGACAGCTTCTTAGGATGGATGTACCATGGGTCTGATGCAATATGGAAACTCATATTGGCTTATAGGTTTCCTATTTCTGTTGCTCTCGGGATCCTCTACTTGTTAAAAAATAATTTTATTGATATTTTCTGTTTCTTACATCATCAAAGTTTTCTCCAGTATCCCTCCCTCTCCCAGAAATGTAATCCTTTTAATACATATTTTTAGAAGGTGAAAAAATTCAGCTCAACTCATGAATATATTGGAAAATGTCCCAAAACATGGGCAATGTGTAGCATTTGTGAACTTCCCACCTTGATGAAGGGGTTGATTGAGGATATTCTCTCATATCTCTTTATTAGATCTTTATAATTTTGTTGTATTTGCTTTTTTTGGTGTGTAGTCATTCTTTCTTTAAACATTGTTGTAGTTACTATGTATATTTTATTGGTTCTTACTTCACTCTGCATCAGTTCAAGTAGTTCTTTACATACTTCTCTATTCAACACATACATCATTTCTTACAGCACAATAATATCCATACTTCTCAATTTTATAGAGGGTGTATGGTATATTAGAAGGAAAAAGGGACTTGGACTACAGAGAATCTGGGTTCAAATGATGGTGTGGTGGATAGAAAGCACTGAACTTGGAGTTAGGAAGTCCTGAGTTCAAATCCAGTCTCCAATACTTACTAACAGTGTGACACTAAGTAAGTCACTTAAGTTCTGTTATAAATTATAATACATGAAATACAATATTACTTTGCTGCTTAAAAAACGATGAATATGTGAGAAACCTGGAAAGGTACACATGAAGTAAGTAGCACTAGGAAAACAATATATACAATGACATTAACGTGAGTGGAAAGAGCACCAATCTTACAAAATTATAATAACCTAGCTTGGCCCTAAAGAAGGAATATGAAAAGGCACCTCTCCGTGCCTCTTTGTAGAGATTGGTGGGGAGAATATGAATGAGGATTATTGACGATAATGCCAGACTTTTTCAATGTTAGTTTTGATAAACCTTTCCCCCAATTATTACTCTTTATAATAAAGGATGACTCTCTGGGATTAGGAGGGATAAGGTATACATTAGAATATGTAGGTTGTATAAAAAAGTATCCATGAAATTAATTTTTAAAATATATCTCTGTAGAGGTGGAATATCATGGGTGTAGAATATTACATACACTGATAGATTCGATCAATATGTTGGTAGAGTTTTGCTGACCTGTTTCTTTTTTTTTTTCTTTCTCTTTTACAGGTATGACTATCCGGTAGGGGAGGCTGGAGGAATACATTTGGAAAGGCAGGAAAAACAAAAAACCTAAAAATTTAAATCCGAGTCAAAAACAAACAGAAAGAGGTCATAAGAATTATGTTATTGATCTTTCAGGACAGTTGTAAGGAGCATCCCAGCTGTATAAATATCCGCCATCTTTGTTTAGAGATCATCTGCTTCAAAACGCGCATTTCATAGGTGAAGAAACTAAGACCTGGAGAGTCTAATAGACTTGCCCAAGTTCCGACAGGTAGTAATGAATGATTCAAATTCGGGTCCTTTGACTTCAAATACGGGTGTTTTGGTACTTGAGCAACATTCATTTAAAAAAAAAAAAACTCATTTCATTTATTGGGTACCTACCATTTACAGAATAGCATGTTAAGCCTGTAGAAGAAGGAGACAGAACAATCCTGTGAGTCACCAACTATTTCCTCTTGGGACTTAGTATAACAGACAAGCACATGTAAATGTGGGAGTGGTCTGCTTTCCACACACGTGGGATGGAGGGACCTTAATGAGAATCAATCGATATTTATTAAGCACCTTCTATGTGGCAGGTACTCCACCCTAAGCTTCCATGCATTTGCTTGTAATACCTGCTGAGTATGTCCTAAAACAGAGGGTTGGGAGGAGGGAAGGGAACTATACTATACGACATGGTTCTTTGACCCTGAGGAGTTTACATTGTATTAAGAGAAATAAGATATAGGCCCTGACAAGCATGATTCATGGTACATGACAGGCATAATCAGGCATGTGCTGGTAAATGTTTTACAACCAACTCTTTGAAAATGAAAGACAAATACTTAAGATTAATCTACATTATTAATATTTTCTCCATTATCTTTAGTCTAAAAGTCAACAAAACAATGAATCAAGCCCTGTTTTGTAGTGTTTGTTCATGGCCAAGGTATTAATATTCACAATGAAAATTTAAAAAATCAGCTCTCATGAGCCTGTACAAAGTGTCTCTAGCACACCATTACAGTATAGTATAAATAAATTGTTAGGAAAGATCCAAGAAGAATAGGAGCAGGGAAAGGTAAAGGAAAGTTTAATGAAGAAAATGGTCTCTGAGCTGTCTTTTTAAAAAAATATATTTTTAACATTAATTTTGAGTTTCAAATTCTCTCCCTCCAGACCCTTTCCCACCCTTTGGGAAGCAAGTAATATGATACCCATTATGTATGTAAAATCACACTAAACATTTCTATATTTATCATGTTGCAAAAACAAAGTGTAGAGGGGCGGCTAGGTGGCACAGGGAGTAAGAGGGCCCACCCCGGAGTTGGGAGGATCTGGAATCGGTTCTGGCCTTAGATACTTAACACCCACACAAAAAATCTGGCCTTGTAACCTTGGGCAAGTTACTTAACCCCAACTACTTAAAAAAAAAGTGTAGAGCAAAAATAAAGTGAAAAGCAATATGCTTCAATAATTATTGATTAGAGAAATGAAAATTAAAATAACCTTGAGAATCATTTTATGCCTACCAGATTGGCTAAAATGATAGAGGGGCAAAGTGACAAATGTTGGAGGTGATGTGGAAAAATTGGGACACTAATTCATTGTTGGTGGAATTGTGAACTGATAAAATCATTTTGGAGAGCAATCTGGAATTACACACAAAGAATTATTAAACAACCTATACCCTTTAACCCAACAGTACCACTACTTGGTCTATTTTAGAAGATAATTAGGGGAAAAGGAAAAGAATCTATATGTTCTAAAATGTTCATAGCAACTTTCTTTGTGATAGCAAAGAACTGGAAGTTGCAGGACACCCATCAATTGGGTAATGGCTAAACAAATTGTGACATATGATTGTTATGGGATATGACTGTGTCATGAGAAGTGATGAGCTCAGTGATTTTAGAAAAACATGGAAAGAATTGCATGAAATAACAAAGAGCAAAAGGAGCAGATCCGAGAGAATATTATGTAGAGTAACAGCAATATCATTTTAAGAATGATTTTGAACAAATAGGTTATTCTGACTATTACAAATACCCAAATTAACTATAAAGGACATATGAAGAAAGACACTATCTGCATCCAGAGAAAGAACTGATAAATAGAAATATGCATAGAATAATTTTACATATATATACCTATTTATGTCTAATGGTAGACATCATGGGGGGAGGGAAGAAGGAAGAAAAAGAAATTTACATGATAATTTTGTTGTATATTGAAAAGAAGAGCAAGTTGTGCATAGCAGATTTTCAGTTTCACATACAATCATCTTTTTTATTTTACTATGTCATGGAAATGCTTGTTTAATTCCATGAATTAAAAATTTTTTTAAAAGAAAAAAAACAATATGCTTCAATATGCATTCAAAGTTCACCAGTTTTCTGTCTGGAGGTGCATAGAATTTTCTCATCATGAGGTCTTTGGAATTGTCTTGGATCATTGTCTTGATCAGAGTAGATAAGTCTTCCACAGTTGATCATCATACAATATTGCTGCTACTGTGTACATCGTTCTCCTGGATCTGCTCACTTTATTTTGCATCAGTTCATATAAATCTTCCCAGGTTTTGGGGTGGCCAGGTAGCACAGTGAGTAAGAGCACCGGCTCCAGTGTCAGGATGACCTGGGGATTGAATCCGGGTTCAGACACTTAGCACCCACCCAGAAACACCTGGCCATGTAACCTTGAGCAAGTTACTTAATCCCAATTGCTTAGGGGCAGCCAAGTGGCTCAGAGAGTAAGAGCACTGGCTCCAGTGTCGGGATGACCTGGGGATCAAACCCGGGTTCAGATGCTTAGCATCACACCCAGAAATAACTGGCCGTGTAACCTTGAGCAAGTTACTTAACCCCAATTGCTTTAAAAAAAAAATCTTCCCAGGTTTTTCTGAAACCATCCCATTTGTAATTTCTTATGGTACAATAGTATTTCAACACAATTATATAGTACAACTTGTTAAGCCACTCCCCAATCAATTTGCATTCCTTCAGTTTCCAATTCTTCAATAGCACAAAAGGAGCTATTAAAAATATTTCTGTACAATAGACCCTTTTCCTTTTTCTTTGATCTCTTTGGGATACAGATGTAGCAGTAGTTGAGTTCTGTCTTTAAATGTAGATAGGAAGATACACAAGAGCAGAGAGGCTGCAAAGCGTGAGATTTGTGGGAATGGGGGTTGAGAAGGGTAGAAATAGTAAATTTGACATTTAAAAGGTATAACATGAAACAAGAATGGGCTAAGAATGATAGATTAAGTGGTTTATATTTTATTCAGTAGGCAACGGCAGACCTAGAAGCCATGAGAGAAGAGAGCTTGATATGTTAGCGATAATAATAAAAATAATGGTAATAGTAACTAATAGCCACCTAATTGCTCTCCCTGCATCAAGTCTCTCTTCACATAGCTGACAAATTATTTTCCAAGTGTAGTTCTAACCATCTCACTCCCCTACTCAATAAACTCCAATGACTCCTTATTGAAGCCCTTTGTTTAGAACCAAAAGAGATTTAGAACCTGGCCCTTTCTTTTCTTTCCAGTCTCCTTACATTTTGTTCCCTTCCATCCATGCAGAAATTCGGCTATACTGTCCTATTTGCTGTCCCTCACACACAAGTGTCACTCCATCTCCCTTCTCCATGCCTTTCATGAAGGACTTCTCACCTCCCTTCTTCAGCACTGCCTGTCCTTGAAATGTTCTCCCTCTTAAAATTCCCACCTTCCTTCAAAACTCAGTTTAAACATCACCTTCTGCAGGAAGTGTTTCCTGGTCCTCCCAGATTCCATAGTCTTCTCTAAGGTTACCTTCCATCTATTTAGTATGTCACTATTTATACATGTGTTGTCTTCCCCAATAAAATTGTAACCTCTTTGAAGGCAAGCACAGTTTCTATCTTTCTTTGTATCTCTATCTTCTGTACATTGTCTGGCATGTGATTTGGTTGGATTCTGTCATTTCATGTCTTTGGGCCTCAGTTTCCTCATCTATAAAATGAAGAGGGTTGCATTACATGATTTCCAAGATCCCTTTCATCATTTAAGATATGGTGGTTCTATTGACTGACTGTTAAGTATTATTGTTTATGCTTATATCATGAGTCAATTTGGATTCATAATTTTAATCCAATAATCTATTTCATTCTCTTCTACTCCATTAAAGGGTCAAACAAGTGGCATTGACTTTGTTTGGCCCTTATAGCTTCAAGTAGCACCTGACTAATCATGACATAAATTGTGCTGTTTTGTTGGCATTACAAACAGTGGTCATTTTGGGGGCCCCATAGAAATGATTGTTGAGCCAGGGAAGGTTGTGGAGATTACAGTGCATGTAACATTGGTTAATCCTAATAAAACATCTCTGTAAGGAACTTTTTCACATGGCAGCATGTTGTAATGGAAATAATATTGGATTTGGAATCAGAAAACATGGGTCTCAATTCTAGCTCTTCTAATTGCTGACTATGTAATTGCAGGCAAGTCCCTTAATCTCTCTAGGTCTTTTACACCGTCCCCCACCCCCTATAAAAGGCAGGAACTAGACCCCTAGTCTATAGGGGTTTTTATCTTCTTTATTTTTGTCACGAACTCCTTTGGTGGTCTGGTGAAGTCTATGGATCCCTCTCAGAATAGTGTTTTTAAATGCATAGAATAAAATATATGTGTGTGTGTATAAGATTACACAGGGGAAAAATTTGTTATTGAAATTATTTCAAAAACAAGTTCAAGAACCTGGGGGCTGAATGGTCTCTTCTGGTTCTCAAACCTATGTTCTGTAGTCAATAAAGTTCAGGATCTGCATGTAATTTTTTCTGTGGCAGAGTCATATATGGTGAGTGTTGGCTACATTACTAAAAGGTATATTTAGTGACATCTGTGACCACCCTGGCTCATTTCCTTGCTCCTTGCTGCTACAGAAAGATCAGGCTGCCATATGTTCAGTCATTTTACTTTGTCATCTGAGGGAAGTATAAAATAATTGACCAACAAGTATTACTTCATCTAGCCATTAGAAGCTTACTTGTCTCTATCCTTATGAACTCAGTTCCCTTAGCTCCCCAATGACTGAATTAACCCTCAGGTTCAATGGACTTTAAAGGTACAGTCTGGAATATACTCAAAGTTACCAAAAATGTAAAGTCTTTTCTTTTTATAACCCACTTAATCCCCTACTTCCCGTGGATTAGTTTTATCCAGGGGTGGGCAACCTGAAGTCTAGAGGCCACATGTAGCCTTCTAGATCTTTGAGTTGGGCCCTTTGAGTCCAAGTTTTACAGAATAAACCCTTTTATTAAGGGGATTTGTTCTGTGAAATTTGGCTTCAGTCAAAGTGCTGCACTTGAGGACCTAGAGGGTCAAATGTGGCCTTGAGGCTACAGGTTTCCCACCCCTGATCCTTCATCTACAACCCTCCAGACTCAAAGGATTTGATAATTCAATGTTACTGATCTTGGCATTAGTGTTAAATGTTATTTATTAATGCCATCAGAGAATATAATAAATTCAAATAATCAATAAAAGCAAAACTTCAAATAGCAGCCTGCAATAACA
Organism: Petaurus breviceps papuanus; assembly: GCF_028583685.1. Taxonomy (NCBI): domain Eukaryota; kingdom Metazoa; phylum Chordata; class Mammalia; order Diprotodontia; family Petauridae; genus Petaurus; species Petaurus breviceps. The sequence goes on from NW_027187351.1 coordinate 6,228,845, forward strand.
TTGCCACTTGGATTGTTTCTTTTTTTTACCCCCACTTTTCCTCCCAGGTAGTTTGAAGGGAATAAAAAAGGGAGCTTAAAAATTATAAGAGTCTCTCGCAGCAAGAGTAGAAAGAAAACACAGACTGGAATTCTACTTGATTTCACTGACAGAAACAGTTACTTTTACCCTGATCTGGTCCCACAATATTCCTGGACTGGGATGCTCTCCCAATTCCTCTGGATACCCCCAGCCCACTCACATCATGTTCCCCAGTGAATAGCTTCATAAAGAGTTCTCAATTTATGTTTTATATTCCTTTGCTCACACTTTACACCAGGCAGAAAAAAACAGCCTATGACAAGCCTAGGTAGAAGTTTCTTTAAGGTCAAAGAAAAATGGAACCCTGAGAATTGTGGGAGATAAATTCCTATACACAATCTCCAACCTACTACCGTGTTTCCCTGATAATAAGACACTGTCTTATTAATTTTTTTGGACAGAAAAACACCGGAGGGCTTATTTTAATGAACATTGACAGCAATTTTAATAAACAGGTAAATGTGAACAAAAAAATGTACCTTTATTCAATAAGCAAATCACTGGGGAAGAACAGGATGACGCGCTCACTGCTGCAGCTCTGATTGGATGCAGCTCGGAACGTGGCATGCGTTTCATGGGGGAGGGGATGGTGCATACAGAGGGTACCGTAATGTAGCGTGTAGCGCAGGGGATCACCTTCACTACAGTAGCAATCTCAATAGGTCTTATTTTGGGGGGAGGGCTTATTTTAGAGGAACCTTACACAGTAAGGGGAGGGCTTATTTTCGGGATAGGTCTTATTATCGGGGAAACGCGGTAACTTCTGAGACATCTTGAAACAACCAGGATGCACTTCATTCAATAAATTCTTAAGTCCTGAGCTTTGCACTAAGTCAAACATATCAGACTTCATCCTGACAGTTTTTCATTTCTCACTCTTCATTTATGCTTCTAGGTATTTATGATTAGGGTTGGGCTTTCCTGGCATTCTAAAGGTCAGCAAATGTCTCTTGGGCTGCTTCTATTTAATTCTGTTCTCAACGCCTTGGAATGGCCTTTACAGCAGTACCTGAAGGAAGCCCTCATTCTTTAAGTTCAAGTGTATTTTGGTTTCAGCCTTTGGACTCTTTAGTAGGGTAACTCCTTATCTGGCATAATTTTTGAGGAATATTAAAGCTCTGCTTGTCTCACTAAAATATCTCTCTCCCATCTGTGTGGCACCTTTGAATGGTTATTTTTAAAGGTGATGTGCATTTTACTAGGTTAAAGCATTTTATTATCTAGGCTATTGTAATACGTTAATTAACATATTACACAAATTAGCCTCGAATGGCACTAGAAAGAATGCAAGAGATGATATGAAGGACTTGGTTTGGAGCTATGCTAAGGAGTATGCTAAATCCATCTCTTATTGGCTCAGCTGATTATAAAATTTTCAGAATGAACATTTATTTATTTAATTATTATTTTAATAAAGTTATTAACAATTAATAATAAAATTGACATTATAAATAAAACTAATGAAATATTATTTTGCTAATTTCTAGACTTAAAGACAGTGATGGAGAAAATGTTAATAATACAGATTAAACTTAAGAGTAGTCATGGTTTATTTGCTTGTTTTTTTTCAGAGAGCTGCTTGTTAAACAATTTACCAACACACCACTAGTTGGTCTGGTAACTTATAATGCCTGTAGCTTAAAGGGTCTGAACCTTAGTTTTCTCATCTATAAAAAAAAAAGCAGGATGATAATAGTTATGTCTCCTATTTCACATTATTAAACCCTCCCCCCAACCCACACACACACACTGGCAAGGAAATTATGTTATAAGAAAATAGAACATGGGACCAGAAACTTGTGATTAGAGGTAGGGAGGCGAGCACAGGAGGGCATGGTTAGAATATCCAGCCTCTGAAGGTAGTTGGAGGGGACATACTGCCCAGGGAGCCCTCAGTGTCCATGGAACAATTTGAGGGTTAGCTAGTAGAGAGGAAGGCCATTTTTGCATATCCCCTAATTCCCATCACTTTGAAAAATACTACAGCTCCTTTAAAATCTCATCTCAAATGCCATGAAGCCTTCCCCAATCCCCACTCAGGAAGGAAGCTTTCTCCTTAGATCTAGCCTTGGTTTTATAACTTCCTCGTGTACATATAAGCCTTGTATCAGAGGATCTGGCATGATATGAAGGTACCCAGGGAAACTTTGGGGAAATTCTCGCTTGGATAGCTCATGGACTTCACCAAAAAAATCTGGGGAACTCATCTGACACCACCAAACCTCCCCCTTGCAAGCACACAATTCACAAAATGCAAAGAAGTAGTTTTGTTTTTGTTGGGAGAAGGAAACAAAGAGAACTCATGAAAAATGAACAATAACCATTAATGAGTGTCCTCCCTCAAAGGCCTGGGTCTCCTCAGCCATTTATAGCAGAGTTCTTGGCAGGTGTTGTCTCTCACAGAAGATCTTTTGATAAATATTGACAGCTTCCAGCAGATGGCACCCATCACCACTATTAATCTGGGATCTTCCTGCATTGCTTTGTTAATGGGTCTTCTAGACATTCTCCCCAGTATAGCTGGGCAGGTTTCTCTATCCCTGAACCAGGGAAAAGTATGTCTTTGTTATCAGCCCCATTTTAACCTGGTAGAAGACAATAATCCAGAGTTTCTATATTTTGGATGAAGATTGAGATCTCTGCCTCAAATTTCTCCCCATTCCAGTCCCTGCATCCTACATTCAGCTGTCAAACACGTGCATGTTTGATCATGTCTCTCTCTCACACACACACACACACACACACACACACACACACACACACGTCTTTCCCCATTCAACAAACTCCTGTGGCTTCCTATTACCTCAAGGATCAAATAAAATCCTATGCTGTCTTTCTAAAATACTATTTTATTTTTTACATTTATTTGTAAAGACAATTCTTAACATTCATTTTTACAAAATTTTGAATTCCAAATTTTTCTCCCTCCTTTCCTTCCCTGCTTTCTAAAATGGTAAGCTATTTGATATAGTTTATATGTGTGCAATCATTTAAAACATATATATGTTGTAAAAGAAGAAACAGACCAAAAGGGGGAAAAACATGAAAAAAACAAAGTGAAAATAGTATGCTTCAATCTGCATTCAGACTCCATCAATTCTTTTTCTGGATATGGTTAGTATCTCTGTTGGCTTTTAAAGCCCATCATAACCTGTCCCCTTCTTACCTTCCCAGTTTTCCTGTATATATACCTTATTCCACTCAGTGTACTTTGCGTCTCTTGCTTTTCCTCAGAAATTGCTTTTTTTTTCCCATTTCCTGAGCATTAAAAAAATGACTTATTTTTAGTTTTCAACATTCACTTTTATAAGATTTTGAGTTCCAAATTTTTCCCTTTCCCTCCCTTTCCCCCTCCCCAAGATGGCATGCAGTCTGATATGGGCCATACATGTACAATCATATTAAATACATTTTCACCTTCTGACTAATCATTTTTGCTGGCCATCCCACATGCCTGAAATATTTCCCCTCTTCATCACTGCCTTCTAGCTTTCCTGACTTTCTTCAAGTCCCTGTTGAAGTTTCACCTCCTGCAGGGGCTTATCGCTAATGTATACTGTGTATATCTAATTTGCATGTAGCTATCTATGTTGTCTCCTCTATTTGACTATAAGCTCCTTAAGGGCAGGGGACTGCCTTGTACCCTTTGGATCCTCAGTGCTTCCCACAGCCACCCAATAAACATTTGTTGGTTTGACTTGACCTGAGACATAATCCTTTCTGTATTATGACTCTAACCCAGTGTCAGGCACTCGGACCTTTGATCAAAAGCCTCTCCTTTGCCTCGTAGTTCATACCAACTTTTGTCTATCTAGGAATTCATCTACAGAGATAAGGAACACATCCAAGTCCTATTATCTCTAAAGAGGTTGCTCTCATTGACCACAGATCAAGACATGGTGAATCCAAAACCTGTGACCTTCTTTCCCCAGACACCCAGGCAGTGCATCTCCCACTGAGAGAGCACTCCAAATAGACTGAAAATGCTTGACAAAATATTCCTATTCTCCCCAGTTGTCTCTCAGTCCCCTATGACATTTTTTTTCTAAGAGTAGTCAAGTTGTGTTATACAAATTATTTACATCAATCAATCATCAAGCATTTGTAAAGTATATGGAAAGAATTATACTAGGTTCTGGGGACTCAGACCCAAAAAAATACACCAACCCCTTCTCTCAAGGAGTTTACTTTCTAACAAGATCCAACAAAGATCTATGTAAGTATATACTTATATAGAGAGAATATCTATGTATACACAGATATAATGGTATATATACATAGAGAGAGAAGAAATATAAATAGCTAGAAGGGGGGGGGTACAATAGCAGCTGGAGAGATGAGAATAAGCTTCATAAGTAGAAGGTGTTGATTGAGCTGCATCTTGAAAGGAGAGATTCTATAAAGAGGGAGCGCATTCCAGGAATGAAGATTGGCCAGTGTTGGCCAATGCAAAAATTTAGAGGTGGGTGGAGTCCCACAAGTAAGGAACAGAGAAAAGACCCATTGGACTGGATAGTAACCATCTAGGGCAAAGGGAACTGGTCAGGGAAGTTAGACATTCTTCTGGCAAGTCTGTGGCTTGAGAAAGTGGCAAAAATTTAGAAAAGCAAACCACAACTACCAGTTCCACTAAAAACTTAAGTAATATTATGTTTGCCTCTTATCTCCTTACTGAACTGGAATCTACTGGAGATAAGTGACCATGTCTTAGGATCATAAGATTTAGAGCTGGAAGAGACCACAGATTATCTAATCCACTTTCCCTCCTTTCCTCATTTAATAGATAATGAAACTGAGGCCAAGAAAGGCTAAGGTACATGCCAAAATTCATATAGGTAGTAAGTAGCCAAGATGGGATTTGAATCTAGTTTCTCCAAATCCAACCCTAGAGCCCTTTTCCCCAAACCATGCTCTGAACGTCCTGTAGCATCTACCACAGTGTTCTGCATATAGTAGGTACCTGATAAATGCTCATGATATTGCACTTTATTTCAAAATCTTGCTGGGAGCTGGCTCTGATTTAGATTCCAATATTACTTCTGTTCTGGCCCTTCATGATTTCCTATCTGCATCCCTTGTGGCCAGCTAATCCCAACCAGCTGTCTCACTTTGACTTTATCTTTGCTCAAGCTGCCATCAGCCACATCAAACATGGCTAAGTGCCCACATGTGTGGCATGAATACCTACAACACCTGCTGTAGAATATTTTGGAACTCTTGTGCCAAATCCTCAAAGCTTTCAATTTAATGATTCTCTGGATGAGTTCTCACACCTGTTGCCCTCATGTAATTGTCTAAATTCACTCTAATGCCCACTAATTGTGTTCTAATATAATAAGCATCAATATTACTGTCCTGATGGGGGAGGGGGAGGGGGAGGAACAAGCAATGATTGGCACATTTTGAGAAAAAGATTTACTAATCTTACAGGTAGAACTTGGTATAGTCGATAAGCATTACATGTTTATTATGGGTCAGACACTGTGCTACAAGCTAGGGAAAGAAGAAAAATCAAATAAAGAGCTCACCTTCTAACAGGGGAGACCACATGCAAACAACTATGCATATAGAATATATATGTATACATACATATATTGTATAAATGGGAGGTAATTTCAGAAGGAAGACACTAGCAGTAGGGGCAGGGAAAGGGAGGAGGAGAAGGGACCAGGAAAGATCTCTTGCAGAAGGTGATATTTAAGCTGTCTTAAAGGAAGCCAGAGAAGCTGAGAGGCAGGAGATGAGGAGTGAGAACATTACAGGCATGGGGGGAAACCAGTCAAAAAGCACCTACTTAGGGGCAGCCAGGTAGCACAGCGAGTAAGAGCACCGGCTCTAGTGTTGAGAAGACCTGGAGATCGAATCCCAGGCTCAGACACTTAGCACCCACCCAGAAACACCTGGCCGTGTAACCTTGAGCAAGTTACTTAACCCCAATTGCTTAGGGGCGGCCAGGTGGCTCAGCGAGTAAAAGCACCGGCTCCAGTGTTGGGATAACCTGGATCAAATCCGGGCTCAGATACTCAGCACCACACCCAGAAATAACTGGCTGTGTAACCTTGAGCAAGTTATATAACCCTGATTGCTTTAAAAAAAAAACAAAACAAACAAAAAAAAACAAAAAGCACCTACTTTATATTTATGCATATAGTTTTAGAAACCAGGGAAGTACTCAGCAAGTTGTGATATATTAATGTAATAGAATATTATTATTCTATAAGAAATGATGAAGGGGCGGCCAGGTGGCTCAGCGAGTAAGAGCACCAGCTCCAGTGTCAGGATGACCTGGATTGAATCCCGGGCTCAGATACTCAGCTCCACACCCAGAAATAACTGGCTGTGTAATGTTGAGCAGTTACTTAACCCCGGTTGCTTTAAAAAAAAAAAAAAGAAATGATGAGCAGGCAGGCTTCAGAAAAACTTGGAAAGACTTGCATGAACTGATACTGAGTGAAGTGAGCAGAACCAGGAGAACATGGTACACAGTAGCAGCAACACTATATGATGATCAACTTTGTCAGACTTAACTCTTCTGAGCAATGCAAAGATATGACAATTCCAAAAGACTCATGATGGAAAATGCTATCCATACCCAGAGGAAGAACTATGGAGTCAATGCAGATCAACATGTACTATTTTCTATTTTTTGTTGGTTTTTTGTGTTTTCTTTCTCATACTTTTCCCCTTTGGTTCTGATTCTTCTTTACAAATGACTAATGTGGAAATATGTTTGATATGATCACACATGTAGAAGCCTATATCAGATTACATGCCATCTTGGGGAGAGGAGAGCGGAGGGAGGGGTGCAATTTTAGAACTCAAAATCTTATAAAAGCAAATGTTGAAAACTAAAAATGAATTAATTAATTAAAAAGAAGAAATTAATGACTCAAAAGAAATCACATTCTTTAAAATATTCATGCTTAAATTCTTAAAAATGTTTAATCATGTGTGATTATGTGATATACAAATTGTGATACACAAATGTGATATACAATTTAGACTGAAGGAAAATGGCAATGTTTGCAGGTCAAATAGGCCTCCACAAAACCTTACTTCCTGTGGCGTGAAGCTGGTCTTTGGTTCTTGAAGACTATATAAGCAGAATGTGAGTCCTGGCAAGTTCTACCATGTTGGAAAAGCTCTGAGTCTTGTCCTGGCAAGAGAATAAGCCAGCTGTGGAGGGACCAACCTAGCTAAGGATGAAGAGGCTCATCAGCAGTAGTCTGGCCATCAATTGACCACCTGACAGAAGAGGACAAAAGATGTTTCAATTCACCATTTTTAGGCCATCTATAAGTATTAACTCAACTATAGGGATAGAGATAGGGACTGGACTTGTGATTTTTCTGGGTAAGAAAACTCCTTTACTAATGTAGATCAGTACTTTATCTATACCTTGAGAGTTTTATAGAGGGTTGCTTAGAAGAAAACAGTTAGTTACATTTGGGAAATTGTGCAGTTCTTGATCCCTAATGCAAAGACCCATTTGGATATTCCCACTGAATATACCCAACGGATATTCTTCCAGTGTTGTTCTATTATTGCTAATCTCAGAACACCACAATTTCTTGAGAATTCAAGTTGCAACTCATCCAAAGGACACAAGAAGATGGCTGCATATTTCCCATGATATTTTATGCTTAAGAAATAATTATAAAGGATATAAATAAGGACAAATCTTATTAAAAAATTTAAAAATAAGTTGGAAAATATGTATTGCAAATGAAAGATGAGATAAATGACTTCAATTCCTGTTGACACTTTTGAAATAAAAGATCTACAGGAAAGCTTCTAACACATATGGTGGAGAGCCTCTGTGGAAATTGATTGAAGAACATGAACAAGAATTGCATAGGATAAGAAGTCATAGATGGAATAGAAACTGCACCCATGGAAAGCATGCCAATATAGATGTGTGACTCTAAGGCATGGTCATAGCATGCCTTTTCTCTCTCTTTGTTGACTTGAATATTCAACTTATGCTGATGTTAGCAGTTTGAGATATTCCCTAATGAGGGTGGTCATATTGCTTCAGTTCACTCTTAGCATCCTAGGGACAAACCTGGTATTCAGAATTTTTCATCTACCTATAGCTGTAACTCCCAAGTTCCTTTTGACATGCTTCTCACTTAAGTGAATCACCCAAGGTGACAACATAAATTCTTAATCATGAGATACATTTACTACAGAAAATACAAAACAAGAATAATTATAGCATAACAGTCCATCCATAAACCTGGGTCATTCTTTCTCACCCATACATAATCATTCAATCAACATTTAAGTACCTACTATATTCCAGGCACTGTAGTGAGCATCTGAGATACAAAAAAAGAGACTGACAATCTAATGGGGAATTAGCATGGAAATACCTACAAATAAGCTATATATAGGGTAAATAGGAAATAATAGAGGGAAGGCTCTGGATTTAAGAGGGGTTAGGGAAGGCTCCCTGTATAAAGTCGGAGGGTGCGATTTATTTGGAGCTTAAAGGAAGCTAAGGAGGCCAATAGATGGAATGGAGGAGGGAAAGCATTCCCTCCCATGAGGGTTAACCTGAGAAAATGCCCCAAAAGATTGAGGGTCTTGTTTATGAATTAGTTAAGAGGCTAGTGTCACTGGACTGAAGAGTAGGTGTCAAGGAATAAGGTGTAAGAAACCTGAAAGGTAGGAGGAGGCTTGATTATGAAGGGATTGAATACTAGAGGATTTTTGCAAAGTGTTTATGAGGAAGAATGAGAACAAACTTACAAACACCTAGCAGGGAGGCATTTGATTAGGAAACCCAGATGCCTGGGCAACTCAAGACCCTGGAATGCAGTCCATGGTCTTCCTGTTAGCCTTAGGGAACAGTGTTGTTGTGGTTGATTAGTTGTTTTTCAGTCATGTCTGACTCTTCACAGCTCCTTTTGTGATTTTCTTGGCAAAGATACTAGCAGGGATGGAGAATCTGCAGCTTAGAGGGTCACATGTGTTTGGCCTGTATTGTAGTGTTTGGTCATTTTGTTTTCCATCTCATTTTACAGATGAGGAAACTGAGGCAATCAGAATTAAGACTCAGCATTAGGCATTTTCTCAGGTTAACCTCCATTCCTAGAATGCTTTCCCTCCTCCATTCCATCTATTGGCCTCTTTAGCTTCCTTTAAGTTCCAGAGTCACATGGTTAGTAAGTGTCTGAGGTTGGATTTGAACTCGGGTATTCCTGACTCCGGCCCTGCACAGTCTCCACCTGGTCACCTTGCTGCCCCTAGGGAATAGTATATACCAAAAATTCAACTGCTGATTTGATCCACTTCTCCACTGACTGCTCTGCTCAAAACATTCCTTGCTTTATATTTTCTAAACAAGATCTCTTACACTTGGAATTTGTAGAGCTATTTAGATCTGTTCTCTTGGTTGGGCTCCCCTTTCAAGTTGCAGGCAGTAGTAAAGGGTAAGGAGGACAAGCCTTTGAAGTATTTCCTGTTTGTTAAGTCATAGGTAGCTGTACTGGGCAAGGTAGACAAGCCTCTCTTCTCTTTTCCCCAGCCAGCTTTTAATCAACAGAAGATTCTTCTTCCGTTAGCTCTCAGCAACAATGTTTTTCCTTCAGTCAGCTCAACTCTCAGTAGCAAATGAAAACCCTATCAACTTAGTAGAGACTCAACACAGATTCTAAGCTCTTTCAACTCTCAATATGAACCATCCACTTAACTGGGCTCATCTTTCAAGTAGCCAGGGGGCATTTCAGTTATGAGGCTCTTCTCTGCTTTTTCTATCTCTGTCCTTCTTTGATTATCTCTGCTTCTCTTCTACTTCAAAGTAAGGTCTCCTTGTGTGAGGGATGTACTAGTAAATGTTTAATAACTAGACCCCCACCCCCATGTACACACACATGACACATTTTTAAGTTTAATGTGCATTATTAACATTTTCTCCATCACTTCCTTAAGTCTAGTCAATCAATAAAACAGTGTAGTGTTTACTGATTTCCAAGATTCATACGGTATTCTACCATCTCCAGTCAGTTCCAGGTGGCTCAAGCACACTACTGTAAATAACTCAACCCTATCTTACAGTGAGAAACCAAAATTAACATTTCTTTCAGATTCACTACAACTAGGCAAAATGCAATCATCCTGTAATCATTAAACAATTCTAGTCATCAGAGTTTCCCAGTTATCAACCTCCAATAGGAGTCATTTGTGAGTTAGCTACTGGGAAACAAGATACTTTGATAATCTTTCCTTCAGGAAGTACTTTTTCCCTGAGAGGAGCTTTCTCTTTGGTTCACTCTGAACTGTCTATGTCTCTCTCTCCCCATAGATTTTCTCTTGAGGGTCTGTTTTCTCAGAAGTGCTCTCAGAACTGTTTGTGTATTTTCCTCTTTCCACAAATAAAATTGTCTAAATCTGAAGGAGGTAGATAGAATCTTACTGATGGAATCATAGATATATTGATGTATTGAAATACCACTCTATACAAAAGTCTAATTACCAGCTCTAGATTTTCTACTCTTAAGTGAATGTCTCTCCTTGCTTTTAATTTTAGATATTTCAGGGGAAAGATCTTCTGGAATTAGATGGAAATGTCTGTAGATAGATAGATAGATAGATAGATAGATAGATAGATAGATAGATAG
>NW_027187351.1:6239560-6266273 GCF_028583685.1 Petaurus breviceps papuanus
AGATAGATAGATAGATAGATAGATAGATAGATAGATAGATAGATAGACAGACAGACAGATAGATGATAGATAGATAGATAGATAGATAGATAGATAGATAGATAGATAGATAGATAGATAGATAGATAGACAGATAGATAGATGATAGATGGATGGATGGATGGGTGGATGGATGGATGGATGGATGGATGGATGGACGGATGGACGGACAGACATAGATATCTGATAGATCTTTCTCTATATAACCCTGTTATAAAATAAAATTAGATATTACAGCCCAATCTGGTTTGGATCCTGTCCTAGGGAAAACAAGAGGACATGTTTAACATAGTTCTATGTCAAGGCAGCCACCGTACATGGGAAATAGCCCTGCTTTGGCTATGGAAGAACTTGGGTCCTAGTTCTGACCAGTTGCTAAACCTGTAGACCTTAAGCAAGGCCCTTCTCCTTTTGGAGCTATAGTTGGCTCATATGTAAAACAAAGGACTCAGATGCTCTCTAAGTTTCCTTCCTAAAATCCTTTGATCTTATCTTTTTAATTGTAAGACTGGATTCTGCAGATAATTTATGTAGTGCCTGAAGCAGGACTGGAGGCATTTGTAGTGATTTGATTTTGTCTAGTTCTGTCCTTCTCCCTTTCAAGGGCCTCCCTATCAAAATATCCGTCCTTTGCCTTAGGACAAACTATTTACTTATTAATTCCTGGGAAGATGTTATAAGAGTGCTAATGGGTTAATGTTTCCATCCTAATGGGGTTTCTCCTAGACAAAGCCTTAGCCCAAAGGAGAAAATGAGATAAAATAGAAAGTAGCCTAGACTTCTATTGCCCTGCTACTTACTACCTATATAGCCTTGGGTAAGTCAATTGAGTTGTCTTGTCTTCAATTTCCACCTCTGTAAAATGAAGAAGTTGGACTGGGGGTTTTATATCTTCTCTGTGTGTCCATCATGGGTCTCTTTGGCAGTCTGTGAAGCCTCTGGACCTCTTCACATAATATTTTTAAATATATAAAATACATCACCTTACAAAAGAAAATCAGTCATGTGAAATACACTTATCAAAATATTTCAAAAGAAAAACAAGTTCACGGACCCCAAATTAAGAACTCCTAGATGGCATGATCTCTTAGTTACCTTCCAACTACCTACTAATAATTCTATTAACTTATATTTGAGACTGAGTAAATCAAACTTTCAGGTAGATTTTTAGAGTTGTTGTTATGGGGTTTATGACTGACTCTTCTCTAATATTGTTCACTGTATATAGTTATCCCTTCCACATCTCAGGGATTAGGGACACAGAGCACCCACAGTCTGGACATTCCACATAAAATTTTTTGACCCTCTGTGCCACAAGAGAAGTATGAATTATTATGGTATTAATGTGGAAAGTATTCGATACTGTGTGTGTAATACATTTCTGAATTTCTAAACTTTTTCTGTGTTGTCTACTGGCCTTTGCATGTCATTGGTAACTTTTGCAAAACTCCCCCCAAATTCCCATTTAATTTCTTATGCCAATCTGAGATATAGTGAAACTGCAATGGGGAAAGTCATGATGTAGAAGGGATAACTGTACTTGAATCTGGGGAGTTGGTCTGAGGTTTTTGTTGCTGTTCAGTCATTTCAGTCATGTCTAACTCTTCATGACCCATTTGGAGTTTTCTTGGCAAAGATACTGGAGTGGTTTGCCATTTCCTTCTCTAGCTCATTTTAAAGATGAGGAAATTGAGGCAAACAGGGTTAAGTGAGCTTCTCAGAGTCACATAGTTATGTAAGTGTTTGGGGCCAGATTTGAACTTAGGTCCTTCTGACTCCAGGCCAACTGCTTAATTCACTGTACCACCTTGCAAAGTAAACCAGGTAGAGCCAGGCAAAGATATTTCCAGATCTCTTGGGTAGAGGCATGTAATGATCCAAGAGAAATGGGAAAATCCTGGAATTAGTACTAGAACTCTTTGAACCTTGGGAATCATACTTCTTGAGCATGTGTATATACACACATAGATAGATAGATAGATAGATAGATAGATAGATAGATAGATAGATAGATAGATAGATAGATAGATGATAGATAGATAGAGATAGATAGGTAAATATGTATTGTAAATATGAAGATATATATGTATGCACATGTGTATATATTATATAAACATATCCATCGTATATACAAATACATACATGTATATGTATGCAGATATTTAATATTAGGCCATTCTAAGTTACAATGAGTAATTATGTCCCTTGGTAGAGGCTAAATTATAAGTGATCTATTTGTTGGGTGTGTATCTCATAAAAGGTAGAATTCCTCAATGGATAAGGTCAAAAGGTATGAACACGCAGTTCTAAAAAGAATAAAAAACTATTAACAACTTATATGAAAGATTGTTCTAAACTAATAACAAAAGAAACATATATCAAAGCAGCTCTGAGATTTTACATCATACTTAGCAAATTGGCAAAGATAACAAAAGATGGGAAAAGATAATGTGAGAGGGATTATGAAAAGATGTACTTAGTACAGAGCTGGTTGAGCTCTGAATTGGTCTAATCACTCTTGAAAGCTATTTGGAATAATGCTAAGAAAATGACTAAAATATCTCTACCTTGTGGTCCAGAGATTCTACTGGAATCCGTATTTCCTGTGGAGATCAAGGATAGAAAGATCCCGTATTTACCAAAATATTTACATCAGCACTTTTTCTAGTAACAACAAAATAGAAACTAAGAGGATGATCATTGATTGAACCTTACTGTGCTGTATAAAACACTAAGTATGAAGAATACAGAGAAGTCTGAGAAGATTTCTATAAATTGACATAAAACGAAGTAAAGAGAATCTGGAAAATAATGTACACAATGACAGTGGAAATGGAAAAAATAACAACACATTAAACAACAACAACACTGAGGGTAAAAGCTGTGAAGTTATAATGACTAAGGAATAAAGAATTAAAGAATATACAAATATCATAACATATGAATAATGCAGAAAAGAAAGACCGTGGGTTTGGAATGTTGTACAAGCTGTCAGACTCAGTTAATGAGTCGGTTAGTTTTACTGAATTGTTTCCTCTTTTAATTTTTATTATAAAGAATGATTCTCTATAAGTAGTGTGGAGGGATATATTGGGAAATGTAGGTGAAGTGAAAACAAAAGATATTTTTAAAAATTTTAATAGCATTTAAAGCCTATCACCACCTCCACCCTCTTGGCTCTTCTCCTAGTGTGGCTGTGCTGGCTTAGTGTAGGTAGAAATTGCCATAACAGGAAGCCTAGTTCTCCTGCTGCTATAGGTCCTTGGATCCCTTCCAATAAAGCAGGGAGGAGGCGTGGAATAGTGACTCAGTTTAAGGAGCACAGCCACAGATTCTATGAGAAATACTCACTGGCAACATGGCACAAAGATACTATGGTCTTAGGGGAAAGAGTATTGGATTTGGAATTTGGATTCAAACCCAAATGTTGTCTCCTAGTGACACTGGATTAGATACTTCCCTTCTCTTTTCTCATCTATAAAATGACAAGATTAGATAAGACAACCTTTCAGGTACCTTGAAGCTCTAAATCTATGTCCTATAATTAGAGGGCCAGCCACCTGAATGATCTGTCAGAAGCTACTACATGGCAGTGCTATGATTTCATGTGGGTAAGGAACTTCCCTGCATAAAGGTACCAACACAAATGAAAATCCATCTTTGATTTTGGAGGTAAATCTTAGGAGTTGACTGAGGTTAAATGATTTTTTTCAGAATCAGTCAGTTAGCAAACATATAAGTGCTTACTAGTCCCAAGTATTATGCTAAGTGCTACACATATAAATACAAACAAAAAAAAATATCTCTACCCTCAAGGAGCCTAATTCTGGTGGGAGAAGACAGCACATAAAGGGGAGTTGAAGCCACCTGTAATGGCACACACCTGGAATGTTTGCTACCTGAGAGGCTGAGGTTGGGGATCCTCCTGAGCATGGGAATTCTGAATTGCAGCAGAGGTAAAGGTAATGATTGATTGTCCACACTAAGCTTAGTATTAATATGGCAAGCTCCTAGGAGGGAAAAGGAACACCATGTTGCCTATGGAAGGGTGAACTATATTGGAGATGGAGTAGGTCAAAACTCGTAAGATCAGGCTGTGAGTAGCTCCTACACTTCCAGCCTAGATACAATGGAGAAATAAAATCTTAAATTAAAAAAAAAAAGGTGGAGGGGGGAGGAAATGGAGTTTAAAAGTGTATGTGGAAGGTAGCCACACAGTGCAAGGTGGGAAAGTCCAGAGTCATGAGCAGAGTCAGGAGAGAAGTGAGTGGTGGCTGGCCTGGGCACTTCCTCAAATGGAGGTTTTGGGCAGAAAATCATGAGTAGGAGGAGGGAGCAAACAATAGGGGTGAGAAAGCCAGTGGGACCAAGGTAGGAAAGTGGCAGGAGCGTAGCCAAGTCACACTGATAAACGTCAGAGGCGAGATTGGAAATTAGATCTTGGTTATTCTAAGCCCAGCACTCTCTCCATTATGCCAAGCTTCCTCTATCTATAATTATAACTAACATTTATATAGTTTAAGGTTTGCAAAGTACTTCCCATGCATTCTCATACAATCACCACAAGCTTTTAACCAGTTAAAAAAAAGGTAAGTATAAGAAATAAAAGAAGTATAAGAAATAAGAAATAATAGCTGTACCAGCACAAATTGGTCAGTTTGGGTCCTTGAAAGCTCTGCACTCTGAACATGCTACCAATCTAAATACAATACTTAGACAGTTTAAGTTGTCTATCAAGGATTCTAAAAAGCTGGATTTGATTTCCTACCATTAGTCAGAAAACTGTTTTGCTTGGGTTTCCTTTTCTTCTCTTGCTTTTAGGCTAAATGCTTCAGCCAGTACTTTAAGGAACTCTGATCTCATTAGTATGGGGCCTCTCTCCTCTGATATAGCCCTTCTTCAGCTCAGTCCACCAGTCTTCTCAGGGCTGCTGTGTTTAAAAAATAAAAATCAGCCTTCTGCCATCAACTTTGCAGCTAGATGGCACAGTGAATAAAGCCCTGAATTTGGAGACAAGAAGATCTCAGTCCAAATCTGCCTTCAGATACTTTCTAGCTGTGTGACCGTTGGCAAGTTAACTTACCCTCCGTAGGTCTCAGTTTCTTTACCTATAAAAATGGGAATAATAATAGCATCTGCATCTCAAGAGTTGTTTTAAGCATCAAAGTGCTTATTTACAAAGTGCTTTTTTTTTTTCTTTTTTTGGAGGGCAATTGGAGTTAAGTAACTTGCCCAAGGTTACACAGCTAGTTTTTTTGTGTGGGTGTTAAATGTCTGAGGCCAGAATGGAACTCGGGTCCTCCTGACTCCGGGGCCAGCGCTTTACTCACTGTGACACCTAGCCACCCCTAACAGTTCTTTTTTTTTTTTTCCTAATTTTTATTTTTTTGCTTTTTGGAGGGCAATTGGCGTTAAGTGACTTGCCCAAGGTCACACGGCTAGTTTTTTGTATTGTGTCTGAAGCTGGATTTGAACTCAGGTCCTCCTGATTCCAGGGTCAGTGCTCTATTCACTGTGCCAATTATCCACCCTTCAAAGTGCTTTCTTTATCAACCTTAAAGCACCATATTAATTTTAGCTATTAATGAAACTCTTCAAATTGAGTGGCAGGAATTCTGGGATCATCACATTCATCCTCAAATCCTTTCCAGTTTGACAACAGGGTCACCTCTACAACACAATGGGGCATCAGGATAGGACTTCCCACTGCTTCCTTTAACTCTTTCTTGATCTCTCTTAGCAAAGGACTTGGCCTCATATGTCACTGGAAAAATTGAGGCCATCTGTCACGAGATTCTTCTCCCCAATTCTACACTTCAAATTATCTCAACATTATCCACCCACTATTTTCTCCTTTTCTCCAATATCTTAGAAAGAAGTGGTCTTTCTTCTTGCCAATCAAGACCCTCAACTTATGCCATTGGTTCTCTTCTCCTCTACCTTCCTCCAAGAGCTTACCACTCAAATCATTCCTTCTCTGCTAATTTTCAACCTCTTCTTACCTTCTGACTCCTTCCTTGCTACCTATGAACATACTCAAATATCTCATATGGTTGAAAGCCTTCACTTAACTTTATCTTGACCTCAAACTATTTTTTTACACCTCTCTAAACTTTCACAAGCTAACTCCTAGAAAAACCTGTCTACACCTTTTCACCTCTCCATTCACTTTTCAACCCCATGAACTCTAATTTCTTTTCCCACCTTCTGCCTTAAACTATTCTTTCCAGTGTCACTAAAGATCTCTTCAACATGAAATACAATGGTATTTCCTTGATATTCATCTTTCCATATCCTTTTGTCTACATTTGTCACTGTTGACAACACTTTTCATCTGGACGCTCTATCCTACTCAAGTTTTCCTGAAATCATTCTGTTTTGACTTCCTTTCCAAATGTCTAAGTCAAATTCAAATATCCTTTTCAGGATACTCAATCATGTCTGCCCATCCTTATGTACTGAACCCACTTTTCTTTTCTATACTCTGTCTAAGTGATCTCCTCAGTTTCCATGGGTTCAACTCTCCTCTCTGTGTAGATGACTTCTAAATCTATGTGTTCAACTTTCCTCGTTCTCCTTAGCTTAATCTCCCATCTCCAAGTGCCTGCTGGACATCTGTACCTGGATATCCATCCCATAGGTATCTCAAGCTCATCATATCTTTCTAGGCTGATTTCACACGACTCTCTCTGATCTATGCTATTTTCCATCCATCCAGGGCTACTTGCTGTTCCCCACACATAATTCTCCATCTTCCACCTTCCTGCCTTTACATAGTTGGTTTCCCATGTCTGGAATGCTCTTTTTCCTCACTTCCACTACTTAGATCCTCTAGATCTTTTGGGGAATCAGTTCAAATGTCATCTCTTTCAAGAGACCTTTCCTGTTTCCCTCCTGGAATTACTTGGGATTATTTTGAATATATCTTATATTTACTTACCTACACATGTATCTTCCTAGTAGAATGTAAAGTCCTTGGAGACAGGGAGCTTCATTTTTATCTTTGTATCTCTAGCACCTGGCACAGTTCCTGAAACATATTATGCACTTAATAAAGGCTTATTGGCTGATTTGTGATGGTTTAGGTTAAATTAAGATATTGAGATATTGAACATAATATCTAAATGGACCAGTTCTTATTGGTTTTTAAGTCATTTCAGTCATGTCCAACTCTTCATGACCCAGTTTGAGGTTTTCTTCACAAAGATACTGGGGTGTTTTGCCATTTCCTTCTCCACTGCATTTTATAGATAAGGAAACTGAAGCAAACAGGGTTAAGTGACTTGCTCAGGGTCACATAGCTGGTAAATGTCTGGGGCTGGATTTGAACTCATAAAGATGAATCTTTCTGTGCATACCCTTTGACCCAGCAATACCACTTCTGGGGCTATATCCCAAAGAGATCATGGAAGTGGGAAAAGAACAAAAATATTTATAGCAGCTCTTTTTGTGGTGGCAAAGAATTGGAAATCAAGGGGATGCCCATCAATTGGAGAATGACTGAAAAAGTTATGGAGTATGAATGCAATGGAATACTACTGTGCTATAAGAAATGAGGAGCAGAAAGACTTCATGATAACCTGGAGAGGCTTATATAAACTGATCCTGAGGAGAGCAGAACAAGGAAAACTTTATACACAATTACAGACACCTCATATCTATGATGACTAACTTCGATAGACTAGGCTCCTCTCAGCAATGCAAGGTTATAAGACAGATCCAAAAGACTCATGATGGAAAGGGATAGCCACATCTAGAGAAAGAACTACAGAATCTGAATGCAGATTGAAGCAAACCACTTGCTCTCTCTCTTTTGTGTTTTGTTTTGTCCCTTTTTTCTCATTGTTCATTCCATTGGTAATAATCCTTCTTTACAACTTGACTAATGTTTGATGTAAAGGTATCTGTAGATCCTATATTTGATTGCAACCTGCCGTGGGCAGGGAGGGGGAAGAGACAGAGGAGGAGAAAATTTGAAATTCAAGGGATTGTGAAACTGAATCTTGTAAACTGAAAGTAAATAAATAAAATTAGAAAAAAAAAAAGGTGAATCTTTCTGATTCTAAGCCAAGTGCTCTATCCACTGTACAGCACCTAGCTTCCCCTAAAACCAGTTTTTAAGAGACTTTCTATATTATAAGCTTTAGAGCTATGCCATGGACTTCAGAGCTGGAAGGGAAGATCCTCTTACACAGCCCCCTCATTTACAGAAGAGGAAACTGAGGCACAAGAAAAAAGGAAGTGAATTACCCAAGGTCACATGTGTAGTAGACAGCAGAACTAGGAAGTAAATCCAAGCCTGCTGATTTCACATCTGGTATTTGAAGGGAAGATCTTTCCAACTAAGAGTCAAGTCAATAGGCATTTAGTAAGTACCTACTATGTGCTGGGTACTTTACTAAATGCTGAGGATACAAAAAAAGGGCAAAAACCAGTTCTTTCTCTTATATATGTTCAAAACTAGAGAATCTTTGAGAGAAAGCACTGGCATTAAAAAAGGAGATTAGGAAAGGCTTCTTATAGAAGGTTCAATTTTAGTTGGGCTCCAAAAGAAGCCAGAGAAGCCAGGAAATAGAACCAAAGAAGGAGAAAATGCCAGGTATGGAGGACATCCAGTGAAAATTCACAGAGTTAGGAGATAGGATATCATGTGAGAGGAGGAACAAGGGAGCCAAGTGTCATTAGATTACAGACCATAAGAAAACCAGAAAGGTTAGAAGGGACTGAGTCATGACGGGCTTTAAAAGCCAAACACATAATTTTATATTTGATCTTGGAGGTAATAGGGAGCCATTGGAATTTACTAAATAAGGAGTTGACATGTCAAATCAGTGCTTTAGGAAAACAGTTGAGGGGAATTTAGGTGGTGTAGTGAATAGAGCAGTGGCCCTGGAGTCAGGAAGACCTGAGTTCAAATGTAGCCTCAGACACTTAATACTTCCTAGCTGTGTGACCTTGGGCAAGTTACTTAACCCCAATTGCCCTGCCTTCTCCCCTCCAAAAAGGCAAAAAAAAAAAAAAAAAACAGTTGAGTGGAGGAAGGAATGGAGTGGGATAGGGGAGACCAATTAGAAGAACAATAAGAGTTCTGAACACGGTAAGTTTCTGAGAACATTGAAATAGAAGCTACTTTATTGGTTGTAGAGGCATTCAGAAAGTTCTATCATCTTTAGCATGTGATTAGCTAACCAGTACCAGTTATAGAGTATCTACACATGCGCCACAATCTGATTCTCTAAGGTACTTCCCTTACAGATCATCACAGTTGTCCCAGAAGCAGCTTACTAACATCCTTCAGGGAGGAATACCGTCTTTTCCCCAGTTTTCTCCATGTGCAGGCATCATGTGAAATATTCTGGGCATATGCTAGATTCCCATTACACTAGCTTAAATAAAGTTATCTATGTCAATTTATAACTGTATCCCCAACATCTGTTACAGTGCCTGCACATATTAGACATTTAATAAGTATTTGTTGCTTGATCAATCAATTCCTTGTATGTGGCATAGTAAAATGGAAAGAATTTGGATTTGGATTTAAATTCCCAATCTGCTGTTGGCTACCTGTTGATTCTCAGGCAAGCAGTCTTGCTTCACTATTTCCTAATAGTGTAAACTTTGGGCATATTGGTGTTATACCCTTGAGAGTAGTAAAAGCTGAAGAGAAATTTTGACTGTTGCACAAATAAGTACATCACTACAATTATAATTTCAACAGCCTGGGTTTTCCTTCCCTACATACAGCTCTCACTTATCTGAGTTTCATTTCTTCAACTTTAAATGTGGAGGGTTAGACTAGATCTCTTCCAGTTGTAAGTGTATGGTCCTATTTCACTTCCATAGGACTCAGTTTCCTCATCTGTCAGACAAAGGAGTTGAACTAGATGATTTCATAAATGCCTTTCAGCCTTATAATCTATGATGAAATTAGAATCCTTGTATGGAAGTAAACAATTTCTCCTAAAAATATCCCCTAAAAAGGGACAGGATGGAGATAACATATTATAAAAATAATTTTCAAATGAAAGAAAAAAATGATCTTCTGAACTGAAAAATACTTTCCAAAAGCATGCCCAGACTACCTCCTTACCTGTGTCCATTCAGTGTTTGTGTTTTGAATGGGGGCCACTATTAGCCGTATTAGAATTATAATTAAATGATTTTAATGGTTTTATTTTTTCCCAGAAAGCAGTCATGTTACATCAGCGCTATTGAGTTTCAGAACACAGATGGGCATTTAAAAAAAAATCATCAGTTGAAAATGAAAATGAAATATTTGTATTTCAGATGTTAGTCATGTTTGTTGCAATATATCTGTGTTTATTGCCAGTCATTTTGGCACCATAATAGACTCTATGCTAACTGTTTATAGAGTCCAGTCAGGAAAAGACACTGTTTCAGTTCATAAATCTGATTCAAATTATCTCCTTGATCACTCAGCTTTGGAAAGAATTCTGAGAAGGAAAAAGAACTCAGGGGAAAAGATTTATAACTATAAATCCCTGTTCTTCCCAAATAATTCTTTTTATTCTTAGTAAAAACTTTCTCATAACAACTATGGGAGGAAAGTAGTCCAAGTATTATTATTTCCATTTTACAGGGGGAAGAAACTGAGGTTCAGAGAGGTTTGATGATTTGCCAAGGATTGCCCAGCTATGAAGTCTTCACAAATGGTACCCCATCTCCTGCCTGAGCGTTTTCACTGGTTGGTCCCTGTGCCTGAAACACTGTCCCTTCTGTACCCCCTGACTTTCCTGTCTTCCCTCTAGTCCTATCTAAAGCCCCACCTTCTGCAAGGAGCCTTTTCTAGGCCTCCTTAATCTTAGCCTCTTTCCTTAGAGGTTACCCCCAGTTTAGCTTAAATATATCTTGCTACAATTGTTTGCATGTTGTGCCCTGGACCACAGTCTCCTTGAGACTAGGAATTGTATTTTTTTTTGTACCTTTGTTTGTATTCCCAGTGCTTAATACAGTACTTAATAAATGCTTGTTGACCACTGCAATTATGGTACCTAGGGAAACAAGCAGGGTGTAGCTAAGGGTAGTGTCTAAGGTGTGGTGACCATTCCTGTGTCTAAGGTGTGGTGACAGTTCCTGTGCTTGGTTGAGACAGATAGTATACAGATGTCAGAGGAGCTGAAGAGACTGAGGAACTGGGAGACCCAAGTGTTAAAAGGGAAATGGAGTGATGGGAGAAAAAGAGACTGTAAATCAGGAAGTTTTATTGTCCCAAGATGACAGCAGATTCTTTCTATCTGTATGATCTTTTTCTTGTTTGTTTTTGGAGGGGGAAATTGGGGTTAAATGACTTGCCCAAGGTCACACAGCTAGTAAGTGTTAAGTGTCTGAGGTCCGATTTGAACTCAGATCTTCCTGATTCCAGGGCTAGTGCTCTATTCATATTGCCACCTAGCCACCCCCATCTGTATAATCTTAATTGCCCTCAGCCTTGGTTTCTTCACCTGGAAAAATGAGGTAACTTGGCTAGGTGGCCTCTAAAGACCCTTTCAACTCAAAATCTATGAATCTATGTAAGAAGTGTAAAAATTGTGCCCAGTGTGTTTAAACAAAAAATGTGACTTAATTGTACTCTTACCTGAAGTGTAGAAGCAAAAACAAAACTTTAGTGCATGAATACAGGCATACCTCATTTTATTGTGATTCAAAATATTATTTTTGTTTTTGTTTTTACAAATTGAAGGTTTGTGGCTATCTGGGACTGAGCAAGTCTATGGGCACCATTTTTCCAACAGCGTGTGCTCACTTTGTGTCTCTGTGTCATATTTTGGTGATTCTTGCAATATTTCTAACTTCTTCAGTATTATATCTGTTATAGTGATTTGTGATGATCTTTGATGTTACTATTATTACTTTGGGGCACTACAAACCACGCTCATATGATCTAACATAAGTGATAAATGTTGTATGTATTCTAACCTACCAATTGGCAGTTACCCATCTCTCTCCCCCTCCTGCTGCCTTTGTAGAGCAGACACAACAATATTGAAATTAGGCCAATTAATAGCCCTATAATGACCTCTAAGTGTTCAAGTGAAAGAAAAAAGTTAATCCATGTGGCAAACTTCATTGTTGTCTTATTTTAAGAAATTGCCACAACTACCCTGACCTTTAGCAACCACCCCCCTGATCTGTTGGCAGCCATCAACATCAAGGCAAAACCTGCCACCAGCAAAAAGATTATAATTCACTAAAGGCCTGGATAATGGTAAGCATTTTTTTTAACAGTAAAGTATTTTTTAATTAAGGTGTGTACATTGTTTTTTTCAACATAATATGATTGCACACTTAATAGACTACAGTGTAGTGTCAATATAACTTTCATGTGCACTGGGGAACTAAAAAATTTGTGTGACTTGATCTATTATGACATTTAGTTTATTGTGGTGGTCTGGAATTGAACCTGAAATATCTCCAAGGTATGCCTGTACATAGAAGAACCTAAGAAACATCTTTGTGGTAACAGACTAATACACCTGGTCCCCATAGGCCCTCCCACTCAGCAAGGAACCAGTAGGCGTTTACCCCAGCCAAGGTAATATGGGAGAAGTATTGTTTCAGTGTCTGGCTTCTCTGCAAAGATGCATTCTGACCACAAATGAGATTTTGAGAACAAGCTATTCAAGGAGTTGTGGCAATTATTTATCAAGCACTCTCTATGTGCCAGGCACTCTGCTAAGTGAAAAAGATACAAAGAAAGGTAAAGGATACTCCTTATTTTCAAGGAACTCATGATTTGATAAGAGAAACAACACACAAACTACTACATACAGACAAAACATATACATACACTTATGCCTATATACACGTGCAACATGTATGCATATACACGTATATATACACATATATGTATGTATTTCTCTCTTTGATATATTGGAGATAATCAATAGAAGGAAGGCATTCTTATTAAGTAGGTCCTTGATCCAGCAGGAATGATAAAATTTAGAATTGTACCATACCATCATCAGGGAGATTCACAGAAGTTTTTAATCATACCCTGAACAAATTAACCACCCAGAGGACCAAGCAGAAGATTCAGGGAAGTCATTATATGGACTTTCTAGTACCTGACTATGATACCCCCAGGAACACCATCACAGACTTTATTTCTTTTGATCTTTGGACAAAGACCATAGCCACCTATTAACTGCTGCTTTGGAATCTCTAACCTGGTTTTTCCAACTTAGGTGAAGAACGTATGGCCCAGAGAAATGAAGGTCACTTGCCCAAGGTCACAAAGTAGTTAGAAGCAGGACTGAGATTAGTATCCAGGTTTTCTGTTTTCCTATTCAACATACCTAGTCATTGTTTCCTGGCTTATGATATCTTGTGTATTTTATTTAATTTTCTTTATTAACTTTTCCTATGTGTAGTTCTTATTCCCCCAATTAAGTTGCAAGTTCTTTAAGGGCAAAAATAATGAATATAATACATCTCAACCCACGACAGAAAAGTGCGAAGAACACAATAGAGGTCCAACACATACTTGTTGGTCAATAACTAACTGACTCTAAATAAATTTTGCAAATATAAAGTCTTTTTGGAGAAAAGAGAGAATAAACAATAGCAGCCTAGAATGGTTCCTCGCATGTAGTTGGCACTTGATAAGTGTTTCTTGAACTAAATTGTTTTATTGGTATTAATGTATATCAGAAGGAAAAAATGGTGAGCCATTCATGGTAAATATGAAGTATAATTTATATCCTGAGCAGCCCCACTTACATCTAGGCAATGCCAAGAGACCTAGAGGAAGATCCTCTCACAAGGGGAAAAGGTGGGGGTGGTGCCTGTTGAAGATTTCAAGGAGGAAGTGAACAAGTGTTGCATGGGACAGGCAGGCCTAATGGATGGGTTTCAGTCTACCTTGTTAAAGAGAACACCCATGTGGATGACATCACAGACCTAAGGAAGAATCAAAGGATAGATCTAAACATCACTGCTACAAACGGTTGCTTTGTACACTTAAAGGAACATCATCCAGTAAAACAAAAAATGTCTTAAATTGGTGAATTTTTTGTAAAGCATTGCCAAATATAGGAAAGGATAATTAATGTTGTAAGATACTTCAATAGGAGCATAGATTCGAGTGAGAAGAGGTCTGAGAGGCTATGTTTTTAATGGGATCATAGATTCAGAGCTAGAAAGGACCGTAGAGATCAAGTCCCTCATTTTTATAGAAACTGAGACCTAGAGAAATTAAGGGACTTTCCCAAAGTCACATAAATAATAAACAGCAAATGCCAGATTTAAATCCATGTCCTCTGAATCCAGAAGAGAACTTTTCACTCCACCATAGAATACTGACCCAAAAAGCAGATGTTTTGTTTTCTCTGATCTCTTCCATTGGTTACATCATCTCTGGGAACATGCACACAGACACATGGATCACGGCATCTTTCAGGACCTGATCAATCTCAAAGGGACTGGAAATGTTTCAAAGTTAACTTGCCATCTGCCAAATCTCCATATTAAGCCTCCAAATATTTCAATACTATGTGCTACATTGCGGGCCCAGCTACCAATTAAAGAGATTTTATCCTTTTAATTACATAAGATGAAAGGAAATATATATGTATATATATATATATTTTTTTTTTTTAAAGGGAAAAGATAGAACCCATGTCCATGGTGAGATGACTCCTTTGCTTCTGCAAACATTTAGGACATGAAGACATGTTATTTAATTCATGTCACTGTCATTATGTAGGTTTGGCCTTTCAGCTGTGTTCAGTCTACTCTTCAGCAGTGGAAGGAACTTCTTTTAGAGACCTGAAGTTTCTTTCTATTAAATGAGCGCTTCCTTTTGGGAGCATTCTTATAGCAACTACTGTAATTACAAACCACAACTGAACTGGAAAATGCAGTGAGGTGACAGCATTT
Source organism: Petaurus breviceps papuanus (assembly GCF_028583685.1). Lineage (NCBI taxonomy): Eukaryota > Metazoa > Chordata > Mammalia > Diprotodontia > Petauridae > Petaurus > Petaurus breviceps. The sequence goes on from NW_027187351.1 coordinate 6,254,498, forward strand.
GTGATAGGGAGGGTGGAGAAAGCAGGAAAGCTTGTAATTTCATTTGAGGTGCCTTGAAGTCTGACAGCAGCCCTACCCTTATGATGTCAATGTGTGATGATTTGGGAGAGGACCAAGCCCAGCCAACAGGCAAAGTCACCGCTTCATGGATCACCTGTCAGCAAGCAAGTGAAAGGTCACCTTGAGTAAGGAGTTGAATAATTTATCTCACTTGTCTAGAAATCTTAGCCCATCCTATTCCTTATATTGCATCCAGACTCTGGAATCAGGACCTCTTGAGAAAATAGGTGGCAGCAAAATGAACTTGTGGGTTTCTGATTTGTTTCTAAATTATTTTTGGTGTTTTGGTGGAGAAGAAAGAGTTGCGAATACTGTGGCTAATTCTTGTTCAGGGAGTGACTGGAATTGTTTTAGCCTGGATCTTCCTGGGGAAGTTAAAGTATTATAGGTTAGTAATAGCTAACATTAGTACAGCAATTTAGATCTACAAAGAGCTTTACATACATTACTCATATAATAACTTCATTTATCCTCGAAAAAACTATATAGGTGCTATTATTATTATTTTACTGATAAAGAAATTGAAGCTGAGACTTGGCCCAAGATCACATAGCCAGCAAGTGTCTAAGGCAGGATTCTCTGACTCCAAGTACAGCTCCCTGTTCCTCTCTGTTTCTGTCTGTGTGGCTGTCTTTCTTCCTCTCTAATCTCTCTTTCTCTGTCTCTCTGTCTCCTTTTGTCTGTCTCTGTGTGTCTCTCTCTCTTTTATAATTCTCTTTTCTTCTCTCTCTTTCTCTTCTCTATCTCTCCTCCGCTCTTCTCTTTTCTTCTTTTCTCTCCTCTTCCCCTTTTCTTCTTTCTTCATCACCATCATCATCTCCTCCTCCTCTTCCTTTTTCTTCTTCTTTTCATTATTTTCTTCTTTTCTTCTTCTCCTTCTCCTCCTCCCCCTCTTTTTCTCTCCTCCTCTTCTTTTCTTTCTCTCTTGTCTATCTTTCTCTCTCCTTTCTCTCCTCTCTCTTCTCTCTCTTCTTTTTCTCTCCTCTTCTTACCTCCTCTTTCTTCTCCTTCCTCCTCCTCCTTCTTTCTTTATTTCATTATACCTTTTAGCTGCATATATATTTAGACATGGAAGGAACCTGAAGGGCTTCTTGGAGAATAATGCCTTTGAATGAATAAAATATAATGTGTATGACTACAAAGTAAATCAATTCTATTGAAATAAAAACATAATTTTTCCCATTAAAGTTCACAGACCCCTCCCCCTAAATCTGTCTGTGCACCCCATGTTAAGAATGCCTGCTTTAAATGAACATTTAGTCCAAAATTTTATTTTACAGATGAGGAAACTGGGGCTTAGAATGGTTCAGTGACTTGTTCAAGATCATGTAGTGACAGTCAAGATTTGAATTCAAGTTCTCTGACTCCAAACCCAGTGTTCTTTCCCTGACTCTGTGCTGGTGGAAATGTGATTAGAGAAACAGCCTGGTGCAGTGAGAGGTATGAGTGATTTAGAGCTGGAGGACAAAAGTACAAACCCCAGGTGCATCACTGACTTCATTGTATTTTTTGCTTATTTTTTCAGTTGTGTCTGAATCTTTGTCACCTCATTCAGGGTTTTCTTGGCAAGATAACGGGAGGGGTTTGCCATTTGCTTCTTCAGTTCATTTTACAGATGAGGAAACTGAGGCAAACAGGGTTAAGTGACTTGCCCAGGGTCATATAGCTAGTAAGTGTCTGAAGCCAGATTTAAGCTCAGGAAGATTTCTTCCTGACTCCAGGCCTGGCACTGTATCCATTGCATCTCCTAGCTAACCCCAATACCTGTATAACTTGGAGAAAATTACTTAGCTTCTTTCTCTATGCTACAGCTTCCTCACATATAAAATGGGGAGATGGACCAGTCACCTCTAAGATCTTCTCCACCTCTGAATCTATTATTCCATTAATATGCTGGACTTGGAATCAGGAGAGACCTGTGTTCAAATCATAATTCTAACATACTTACGATCTCAATAATCGTGGCTAAATCCATTCATCTTTCAGAGCCTCAGTTTCTTCATCTGAAAAATGGAAAAACTGTATAAAGTGGTTACCATTTAACAAGAGTGTGCTGGTACATATGTGGTATGTTGGTAAATGTTTAACAACTAACTCTCAAAAAAACCCCCAAAACTAGCCAACAACCATAAAACATACCCATGACGCACTTTTAAACTTAATCTGCATTAGTAACATTTTCTCCATCACTTTCTTAAGTCTAGACATAATAATTCAAGTCCTTACTTGTGGCCATTGGCAATTCCCACTTTACAAGGCTTTGGGAAAGCTCAGATGATATTATTGGTATTATCTGTCCTTAGGCACTAGCTGTGTGACCCTTGGCAAGTGACTTAGTCTGTCTGCCTCAGTTTTCTCATATGTTAAATGGGGATAATAATAACATATACCTCCACAAATTATTAGGAGACTCAAATGAGACAATATTCATAAAGGGCTTTATGGACTTTAAAGTACTATATAAATAATATTTACTTCTATTACTATTATTATTCTAGCACTTTGCAGGTTAAAACCCTGAGAGAGAGCTGGCCTCATCTCTGTTCAAGTGACCCTGGGCAAACAGCAACCCCTCAGTGCCCCAAGCAACTCTATAAGAACATAGATTGCAGAGCAGGCCCAGTCTACATAGATGAAGCTAATCTTGTCACCTGAAAATGGAATCACGCTAAGGAAATCATAGTTCAAGTCTTAAAAAAAAGTCCAACAACTATATAATCATCAATTATTACTAATATTATCTATCTCTGGGGGAAAAAAAAACATTCCAATGTATCCTAGATAACCAAGAGTTGAACTACATATTTGTGGCCCAGAATTTGGTCTAGAATGAGCTCATAAAACAGATTGTATCCTTCATGCCTTCAAACTCTGAGCCTCCTAGCATCATTGTGAACCCAGGGTTTTTGGAAACAAGTTGAATTTAAAAATTTCAGAGTAAGTAGCACCCACTCTATGGTCACCTGACCTTAACTGGCCCATCCTTCACTATTTTTAGGCACAGGAGGTTTGGTAATGGTGGTAGAGGAGAATGCCTTTAAGCCTAGCCCTGTTTTTAGTCCTCTTGGATAAAATTAGCCCCTAAAGGATTGGAAGTGACAGAGAAGCATTAGTTCCACAAGACGGAAGCTATAGAACAAGACTTTGAAGCCAGAAATGAGAACTCTAAGCCTCTTTAATCTAAGTCTTTAAATCTGGGCCCACTCTGGCTAAAGAAAGCATTCCAATTAAACAAACAATTGATTTTACTTTTTTTTCTTTTAATAAAGAGTGGCCTGTTGAGCACCATTTATTCTTACTTTAATAAAACACCTTCTCACCATTTAGAAAGTGCAGCGAGAGGGGGAAGAGCAGGAAGGTGTAAGGGAATGGGTCAATTTTATTCTCATTGAATTTGGCTTAAGAAGGGAATAACATGCTCAATTGGGAAAATAGGGTGTCAGGGATAAGAAAGGGGATGATAGAAGGGAGGGCAGGCTGGGGGAGAGGGTAGTTAGAAGCAAACATTTTTGGAAAGGGACAGGGTCAAAGGAGAAAATAGAATAAGTGGGGGGCAGGATAGTATGGAGGGAAATATAGTTAGTCTTTCACAATATAACTACTATGGAAATGATTTGGGTAACTACATGTATGACCTATATTGAATTGCTTATCTTCACAGTGGGAGCAGGTGAGGAGGGAAGAAGGGAAAAAAATCTGGAACTCAAAGTTTTAAAAACAAATGTTTAAATAAAAAAAATTGTTTTTTTACATGCAACTGGGAAATAAGATGTACAGGCACTGAAATCCATCCTACTAGAAAGTCAGAGGGGTGATGGGGGAGGATATAAGAGAGAACAGATTGAGGTAAGGGGTATTCAGTAGCCTTGCTATTTGGGGGTGGGGGTAGGGGAAAGATGGGGAGAAAAAATCGTAACTCAAAATCTTGTGGAAATGAATGTTGAAAACTAAAAATAGATAAATAATTTTTTTAAAAAAGAGAAAAAAGTGCAGCAAGAATGTGCTTCTAAAATCTGGCTGCAGGCATGTTAAATATTGCCTATAACAGGCATAACTGGTTCGTTCTAGGAAAAGCACAGAATCTTGAGTTTTGACCTGAGGACAGACAGGAAAAGCTAGTTTTGGAAAACGAATGCACAGACATTAGCAACTGAGTGTGTATACAAATGCCTTTCCTTGTTTCTTTTACTCATTAAGGTGGCCTTGGTAATCATTGTAGTCATTACCTACTGTCAAATTTATTGGAGCAATTTTCACTATGCATTCTTGACCTTTAGCCAGACAGGACAGGTGGAGTGTTATCTGTGTCTGTGGCTCAATTCTTTATAGCACAGTAGGGATGAGTACAAAGTCAGGGATTTCCTCTGCACTTTATATAAGAGTAAACTATAACCCAGAGAGATCAAATGCTTTCTCAACCACACAACTAGTAAATTTCAGAGCTGAGAATTAAATCCAGGTTTCCTGACAAGCTCAGCTCTTCTTCCATTGCTGGAAGGGCATGCTTTTGTCTAAAAGCAACAATTCATTGGTTTTTAGAACTGGACAGAACCTTGGAGATTGTCTAGACCAGGGATGGGGAACCTGCAAACTTAAGGCCACATATGGCCTTCTAGGTCCTTATGAGAAGCTTTTTTGACTGAATTCAGGTTTCCTACCTCTGGTTTAGACTGCTCCTGTCCCCTTGTTTTGTAGGGAACAGGGGCCCAGTGAGATAAAATTACTTGCCCAAAGATCACAAATAATACAGCTGATTTTCAACAGACCTGGACTGCATCTAGCCTAGTCTTAGAAACTCTCAATTCAAGGATCATTCCATTGGGTCACACTTTTAAAAAGTGGGGCAGAAGTTATTAATGTCTTCTGGTTTTCACATTAGTTATTTTTTATTATTCATCATACCTCCCCAACCAATGAAGCCTCCCTTGTAATAAAAAGAGGTACCCCAGGATGGCTAGGTGGTACAGTGAATAGAGCACTGGCCCTGGAGTCAGGAGGACATGAGTTCAAATGTGGCCTCAGACACTTAACACTTACTAGCTGTGTGACCTTGGTCAAGTCACTTAACCCCAATTGCCCTGCCTTCCCCCTTCAAAAAAAAAAAGGTATCCTTCTCTGCCGCCATTAGTTTAGTATTCCATCATCAAATTTCCTTTGCCTAAAAATAGTGAAATGTGGGATGACTGAGGTTAGGAGGCCATAGAGAATGTTCTTCTTAATCTGAAATCTTAAAAGTCAACCTATGTCCAGAGAGCCTTTGTTCAAAATGATTCTAGGAGGCTTAGACATAGAAGTTTGAAGGTGTAAGAGATATAACCTATTTACTGAGCTCATCATGGATCAAATTCCAAGCCACAAAGAGGTATGTAAATGAAACTGACAGACATTATATGCAACATCTAACTATTCATCCAAAGATGTATGCACTATTTCCTCCTATGTTCCCCTTTCCCCACCACCTCTCTACCCAGAGGTCAGAGACATGGCTCATCAGTTGTTCTTTGGGACCATGATCAATCATTGCAATTAATTTGAGTTTGACTGTCTTTTAGTGGTTTCATTTATATTATTGTCATTTACTAAACTGTCTTTTGACAGAGAATAGATTAACTTGCCAAGGTAGGCAAAATCAACTCTTTTTAAACAAAATAAAACATCACCTTGACAACAACACATCCATGACCCTATTTCAGGGACGTTTCCAGTAGTGGGCTGTGACTATACCAGATAATTTTCTTTTTGGCCAAGATTCTAAACACAAATTTGAATTTTTAGAGAGATTTGTCACTTGAAACAAATTCTATCTTGCCTTAAGAACTCATTGATATATTTATTATTCTAGGAGATGGTATGAAGAGGTGTGTATATATAAGTGATGTGTTATCTATTGTGTTTCTGTCATGTCTTGCCATACACATCAATACATCATGAGATTGTCAAGCTAAGACACTCAAGAGAACACAGAGGTCAAATCCTATCACTCTTGAAAGATGGTGAGAGTGTCTATTACCCCTGGTTTTTTATGTGATGGAAACCAAAGCCAAAAAGAGTTTTGTTTACATGAGCACATATTAGTGTTGGAGAAAGGATCAGATATATTTCTGTACAGACTGGCTTGGATTTAGGCATTAACATAACATGGAATATTTGTGGACTGTGTTTGAGAAAACAACAATAATAACATTTAAATGATGCTTTACAAAGTGCTTTAATCCCAATAACCTTGTGAGGCAAATAATATTATGTTCATTTTACAGTGAATCATTTATTAAGTACCTACTATGAGCATGCACTATGTAAAGCACTGAGGCTACAAAATAAAAAGTAAAAGATGGCCTCTGCTCTTGAGCTCACAGTCTAATGGAAAGACAACTTTTGAACAACTGTGTACAGACAAGGTAAATATAGGATAAATTCAAGAAAACCATCAGAGGGAAAGCGCCAGAAATAAGGAGGATCAAGGAAAGGGGTTTTGTTTCGTTTTGTTTAGAAGGTGGTCTTTTAGCTGGGATTTAACAAAAATCAAGGAAGTTGAGATGCAAGGATAAGGAGAGAATTCCTGGCTTGGGAAACAAGGAAATTTAATAAAATTAAATAATTAAATTATAGAATTAAAAATTTAGTAGAAATAAAGAAACTAAGGTTGAGAAAGATTAAATGGATTCCCTATGATCAAATGGTTCAGAAGTTTAAGAACAAACTAGTGACAGTATTGGAGAAGTTAGGATATTATGTCATTCTTTTATATGAAGTTAATACACACATATGTTTTGAATTTTTTTGTTGTTCAGTCATATATGACTCTTTGTGACTCTTTTGGGGGTTTTCTTGGCAAAGATAGTGGAGTGGTTTGCCATTTCCTTCTCCAGTTCATTTTACAGATGTGGAAAATGAGACAAATGGGGTTAAGTGACTAGCCCAGAGTCACACAGCTAGTGTCTGAGGCTGGACTTGAACTCAGACATTCCTGACTCCAGACCCAGCACTCTATCTACTATGCCACCTAGCTGTCCTATATATAGTTTTACACATTACATATTAGAATATTTTAATAAATTAAGGTGTATCTAGATTAAGTGTTGTTTTTATGAATTGTACTCCGTATGACAGAAAATATCCTTTTTGAAAGACCTAAAATAACAGGTCAGCTCTCTAACTGCATTCTTTGGCCAACCTTTAAGAATAACCATGAGAGTAAAAGGAGCAGCATAACATTGTCTTGTGATTGTAGTGCATCACTAGCCTTCCAAGTGTAGTCTTGCAGATCAATAAATCAATCAACAGATACTTATTAAGTGCCTATAATGTGCCAGTTGCTGGGATATGAGTCCAAAGAAAAAAAACAATCCCTACTTATAAGGAGCTTACATCCTAATGGGAAAGACAACAAATGCATATAAAAATAATTAGTGAATATATAAAGTCAATAAATACAAATATATACAAAGTAGTTAAATATAAGGTACATAGGAGGGAAGGCACTAGCAATTGGGAATATCAGGAAAGATTTCATGTAGAAAATTTTGCCTGAACTGTATCTTAAAGGAAGAAAATTTTTGAACCACAGGTAAGGAAGGAGTGGATTCTAGGCATAGGGGTCAGTGTATATAAAAGCACTAGCTCATGCAGATTATTTTACTTTGTATGTAGAGAACTCAGTGATGTTGCCTCGACAGCCCAGTTCCTAGACCAAGCTCCATCTTCTTTCTCCATAGGTCTGTTCCCCAAGCCAAAGCTGATTCTCAGCATCAGCCAGGAAAAAAAACTTGAAGAAGGAACAATGGTTAATGGCAGGAACAGCCGGGGAAGTAGAAGGGTCCTAGCTGTCAGTCAGTAGACAAACATTTATTAAAATATTTTACTGTGTTCCAATCTCAGTGCTTCCGTTGAACCCTCTTACTATATAGATGAAATTGAAAATATCAAGTACCCTAACTGAATATAGGGAATATCACTTGGTCACTTCACATAGATAGCAAATGACAGAGCCAGTGTTCACACATACACATCTCCTGACTTCTAATCCAATACACTTTCTACTGCATCCCTATGCCTCCCCAGTTGAGAACTTATCTTTTAAACTAGAGCTTGGCAAACTATCATTGTAAGTGTAGCCCATTTGTTAACTGAGGATTGATAGACCATACTTGGCCTCACCATGACACAAAATAATTCTATACTACAGATGCAAGACAATGCTACACTATGCCTGCTACTTGCATGATTCTTCTCAGAGGCTGACCAAAGAATACAGTGAGTGAGTCAACCTATCACATTTTAGGTCTTTGGGAGGGGATTATTTTGGTGTGAACCAAAAATTACAAACAACATGGGAGGGAGTCCTCTCCCTCTCTAGTACTTTGTATTTAGCTATTTTGCATATATTTGTATTTATTCACTTTGTATTTTGGCTATTTATATTTTATATGTACATGTTGTCTCCTCCATTAGAATGTAAGTTCCATATGAACAGGGAATGTTTCTTTCTTCCAGATTTGGAAGACTAGGAATGAACCACAATCATAAGGCACTGCACTGTTTCTGTCACTCCCATAGTTATACTCAAATTCAGTCCCTATATGCACTACTTCCTAATCAATTCTAAACAGGTTAGATTTATTGGCTTCCAAGGACCCTTTCAGCTCTAAATCTCTAATCTTATAGATGTAGGATCTATTTCTGCACTTCTATTGGCATTTTGCATTTAAACTTCTAGCCATTTGACAGATGAGTCATTGGAGGGGGAGGGACAAAGTTGGTGGCCAGTACTGACCTTCCTGATGCCATGGCAAAGGCCCATATCCCTATGATATGCATTTCATTTAAATTCAGGAACATGATTTATTGTTGTTGTTCAGTCATTCAGTCTTGTCTGACTCCTCATGGACCATAATATGCCAGGCCCTTCTAACTTCCACTATCTCTTGAAGTCTGGCCAAGTTCATATTTGTTATTCCTACAATACTATCTATCCATCTCATCCTCTGCCATTCCCTTTTCCTTTTATCTTCAATCTTTTGCAACATCAGGTTCTTTTCCATTGAGTTCCATTTTCTCATTATGTGGCCAAAGTACTTAAGCTTTAGCTTCAGTATTTGACCTTTCAGTGAATAGCCTGAATTAATTTCTTTAAGTATTTACTGATTTAATCTCCTTGCTATCCAAGGGACTCTCAAAAGTCTTCTCCACCACCACAATATGAAAGCATTAATTCTGTGGAGCTCAGTTTTCCTTATAGTTCAACTCTCACAGCCATACATTGCTACTGGGAAAAGCATAGCTTTGACTATACAGACCTCTATTGACAAGGTGATGTCTCTACTTTTTAGTATGTTGTCCAGATTTTCCATAGCTTTCCTTCCAAGAAGCAAGCATTTTTTAAATCCATGGCTGCAATTGCTATCTGCAGTGATCTTTGAGCCCAAGAATATAAAATCTGAGACTGTTTCCATTTTTTTTCCTCCCTCTGCCAGGAAGTGATGGGATCAGTTACCAAGATCTTAGTTTTTTTGATGTTAAGCTTCAAGCCAGCTTTTACACTCTCCTCTTTCAAGAGACTTCTTAATTCTTCTTCACTTTTTGCCATTAGAGTGGCATCATGTGCTTTTTTGAGATTGTTGGTATTTATCCTGGCAACCTTAATTGCCGCTTTTGATTCATCTAGGCTGACATGTTGTAGGATGTACTCTGCACGTAAGTTAAATAAATAAGGTGACAATATATAACCTTGTTGTATTCCTTTTCCAATCTTAAACCAATCAGTCATTTCATGCTGAGTTCTAACTATTGCTTCTTGGCCCACATACAGGTTCCTTAGGAGACAAGTAAGATGACTGGGTACTTCCATCTCTGTGAGAATTTGCTACATTTTGTTGTGATCAACACAGTCACAATTAGTAGAATCTTCTGAAAATGGGAGAGAAAAAGCTATCAATAGAGATGGAATACTCTTCCTTTCTGAGTCTTTGATCCATTACTTTAAAGTTGAGTATTATGAGAACTAATATTTACTTTGAGCTTTAAAAGTTATGATGCCATCATCATGACTGAATGTGAGGATTTGTAAAAATCAGATGGCCTGTATCACCTCAAGGCTGAAAAAAAAGAACAACAAAAAAAGTGTAACAATAAAAATGGGTGGAGATATAGCAAAAATGCCCCCAGTAGAAGTCCCCACAGGAAAAACAATCAAGCAAACATTAAAGAGTTGGAAGAAATAACAGTCAAGAAATAATATAATGCAGAAATACCATGGAATAAAAAAAATCCTAGGTTGAAACTTCAGAAGAAGAGAATTCTGCAATGATTACATTTAGAGAGAGTTCCCAAGACTAGAGGTTGATCGATAGTGTTAAAATCTGCAGAGAGAGCAAAAAGAATGAAAACCGAAAAAAAAATCATTGGATTTGGCAATTAAGAGATGATTGGTAACCTTGGAGAAAGCAATTTTCATTGGGTAAAGATACTGGAAGTCATATGACAAAAAGGAATAGGAGAAGTAGAAACAATGCATATGGATGATCCTTTCTAGAAGCTTAGCTATGAACTGATATAGGATGCTCACTTGAAAGGATGAGAGACTCAAGTGAAATATGTTAAGGACTGGGGAGTCCTAGGCATCATTGTTGGCAGGAAGGAAGGAGTTGATATATGGGAAGACATTGAAGAAGATTTAGGGGCAAGGGGAGAGAGGATGGTCAAAGGAGCAAGCTACTGAGTACATCAGAGGGGATAAAATCAAGTAGACAGTATGGGGGAAGTAGGGGAGACTTTGACAAAGAGAAGAGCCATGTCTTTCTTCCTCAGAGATGGGAGCATAGTAGGACAGAATGGAAGAAGGTTATGGAAAATTTTAAGGTAATGAATAGGGAGAGAAGACCCTCAAGATGTACGGCCATTCTATTTTCTCAGTAAGGTATAAAGTAAGGTCTCTGTTGGTGGGGTTGGCATAGAAGACTTGAGAAGAGAACATTTAGATGGGGGAATGTGGGACAGGGGAGGGGAAGGAGAAGAATGGGTACTAGTCCTAAAGAAAGTGGCGAGGAATGTAACATCTTCTAGGGAATCTAGGTTTCTATGAGTGTGACAAAATGGAAGCAGTGTGTATGAGGAAAGCATTAAAGATGCAGGGAAATATGTTAAGAATAGAATGGGGATCCAACAGGTAAAATGGAAAAGGAAGGGAGAACAGAAGAGCGATGTAAGAGAAGAGGGACTGAAATGTGGGATAAAAGGGATTGAAGATGTATGGAGTAGTGGTAAGGAAAGGGAAGTTTTCATGTAGGCTGCCCACAGCCCTGAGCAAAACATAAAGATGGGGAGAGATGGAGGTAGAAATTTGTGAGGCAGAGGACTGGAAAGTACCATTAAATTGGGGTTTACTATAATAATGAAGAGCAGTGTCAGTGCTGTCAAATATATCAGAAGAAGGGAAATGAGTATAAACATCTGGAATATTAAATGCCAATCCAGTTTGGGGGACTTTAGGGTCTGGTCTGAGCTCACATTCAGTATCAATTTTTTGACATCTCATACCAAAATGTCAAGGAATGAATAAATCCTGTGGAAGGAGCATGCACTTGACCCCTAGCTGACCTTGGATCTGGCATCAAGAGGTTTGACGTCTTGTCCAGTGTAAGACCCTCTAATGTTTCAAGGTTTGGTGCCTGGACAGTGCGTCATCATAGAGGGTTGAGATGCTTATTTTCCCAGTAAG
>NW_027187351.1:6266283-6301295 GCF_028583685.1 Petaurus breviceps papuanus
TATTTTCCCAGTAAGCAATAGCAGCTCAGAAGTAATGGAGACCAGTTACTCACCCTCCCTATTGACAGAAATGTAGGTCCTGGGTAGGTCCCTGAATATCTGTTGGAAGAATAAGGCATTGCTGGAGATATTTCCTCAACTTAGGGGCTTCTTCAGTGTCAGAGTATCTTGGGCTACTTATCTTGAGAGTAGTTGGATGTTCTACTAATAGAAATGAGGAGTGAACTTGGGTAGGTGTGGGGAACCTGCTGCCTCAATGCCACATCAGGCACTCTAGGTCTTCAAGTGTGGTCATTTGACTGAATCTAAACTTTGCAGAACAAATCCCTTTAACAAAAGGATTTGTTCTGTACCACTTGGCCTCAGTCAAAAGGTCATACTCAAGGACCTAGAAGGCCACATGTGGCTTTGAGGTCACAGGTTGACCACCCCGGAGAGAAAGTATAACATTTAATGAAAAAATTAGAAGGTGCTTAGGATAGATGTTCCTTTGGGAAACCTTAAAAAAAGCAGTGCACATTCTGAAAGAAATAGAGAAATAAAAATTCAGATTTTGAATTAAACAAGAAGTATTAGAGCACAGTTAAAAGACAACAGAGTTAGAAGAAGAAATATATTACCTACAATCAAAATCAACTTATTTGGGAAAAGGGGTAAGGAAGCTCAAGGTGACAGTTTAAGAGATATCAGCCTCCCACAAGAATATGAGATGAGGGATTGAATAATTGAACATATTGGTTGCAGGATATTCATTGAAGAAACTTGGTATGTTTAACCTGGAGAAGAGAAGATTCGGGGAAGACATTCTAGCTGCCATCAAGTATTTGAAAGACTATTACATGCAAGAGGGATTAAACTTATTTTGTTTGGGCCCAAATGGCAGAACCAGGAGTAATGAATCAAAGTGCCAAAGATTCAGATTTAGACTTGACATCAGGGAAAAACAAACAAACAAACACCTAACAGTGTCCAAGAGGGAAATGGGCTGCTTCTAGAGCAGGGCTTCCTCATCTGGGGACCATGAATTTGTTTTTTAAATATTTTGGTATGGGGGTGGCTAGGTGGTACAATGAATAGAGCACTGGCCCTGGAATCAGGAGGACCTGAGTTCAAATCGGGCCTCAGACACTTAACACTTACTAGCCATGTGAACTTGGGAAAGTCACTTAACCCCAATTGCCCTGCTTTCCCCCCTCCAAAAAGCAAAAAAAGAAACAAATATTTTGATCCCTATAGAGCAACATAATTGGTTTCCTTTGTAATCTTATACATTTTATTTTATACATTTAAATTATTATTCTGAGAAGGGGTCCATAGACTTCATAGACCCACTGCTCAAGAGGTTTCTCCTCATAGAGGGTCTTCAAGTAGAGGATAGACAGCCATTTATCAGCCATATTACAGTGGGAATTCCTTTTACTTAAGGGTTAGACTAAATGGCTACTTGAGCTCCCTTCCATCTCTCAAGTTCTGTGATCCTGTCACATAGTAGATCTTTGGAAATAATTGAATGCAAATGTTAAAGAGTATACCTATTTTCATGGCATGTTTACAAAATTGATCACATGCCTCAGTATATATAACTTCAGAAATACATAAATAAACTCAAAAGTCAGAGACTTGCAACACATTTTTATAGACTATAAAAATTTGTAATCAGTAAAGAAAATATTAACAGAGGACACAAGGTTAAGTAGAGATTATGTAATATTTTACTTAAAATTAAGTAGGTTGGGGGTGGCCAGGTAGCACAGTGAGTAAGAGCACTGGCTCCAGTGTCAGTACGACCTGGAGATCGAATCCCAGGCTCAGACACTTAGCACCCACCCAGAAACACCTAGCCGTGTAACCTTGAGCAAGTTACTTAACCCCAATTGCTTAGGGGCGGCCAGGTGGCTCAGCGAGTAAGAGTACTGGCTCCAGTGTCAGGATGACCTGGATCAAATCCTGGGCTCAGATACTCAGCACCATACCCAGAAATAACTGTCTGTGTACCCTTGAGCAAGTTACTTAACCCCAATTGCTTGAAAAAAAAAAATTAAGTAGGTTAGATTACAAATTGCCAAAGAAAAAACAATTGTATCAAAGAAAATTATAGCAATAAGAAAATATTCCAAAATTGTGGGATGCAGTTAAAGCAAAATGTATCTCTCTAAAAATTTAAATTAGTGAAAGAAAGGAAGGAAGGAAAAAGAAAGAAAGAGAGAGAGAAAGAAAGAAAAGAGGCTACTGAATTGACTATGCAAATTAAAAAAAAAAAACTAGAAAAATAACCAACCATCCCAAGATGTACATGATATTATTTTCTCCTTTTCACTGGAGCTGAGAGATTAAGTGACTTGCCCAAGGTCACACAACTAGTAAGTTCTTGAGGCAAAATTTAAATTGTCTCCCAAATCAAAGTATGTTGGTGTGATAGTAATGGAATATAAAGATCCCCCTGTATTGGCTTGGTTTTCAAATTGATTGTATTAAAACCCAGAGCTTGTGAATCCCACTTGTGGGATGGACTTGTTGACTGAAAAGAGAGGGCTGAACTGGGAGGGGCTGGTGACTTAAATTTAGAGAGACACAAGAAAAGAGAGAGGCAGAAGAACTTTTTGGAAGCAGCACCTTTGGAGGCAGAGAGACACTGAGAGGATTGCTGAGGGCCACTTTGAATTGCCCAGAACTTTTGAGAGCTGCCACCCAGAGCTGCCAAGGACTGAGGAGACATGGCTGTTATGCTGGTACTTTGTCTGTCTGTTTTGATGTTGTTTTGCCAGATTTGTCCACTGGTGAAAGACAGTGTTGTTGTTGCAGAAGTCTGGGAACCTTGCTGTTTATTCAGAGCTCCTGAGACTGTTCTGCAGACAGAGAGTGAATCCTGTCCACTGGTGAAGGACAGTCCTGTTGTTGCAGAAGTCTTAGAACCTTGCTGTTGTTTCAGAAGTCCTGAGGAAGGATTTTCTTGTTGTATGTTTACAGAAATCCTGGAAGAGGGTTTTGCTAATGTTTTCAGGGGTCCTAGGACTGATCTGCAGACAGAGAATGAATTAATGAAGAGACTGGCAATGTATCTTGTGGCCTTGCTAAGCTTTGTCTCCCCAGGAACAAAGATTGCTGAGAACTTGCCTCTGGTTAAGATGAAGAAAAGACCTCCTTGGAGATTATTTAATCACACTTAGTAAATGCTGTATTTTGAATGATGTCATATTTTGATCTTCTCTGTTCTTAATTTTTCACTGAATAAAATGGAGAGCACCTATGCTGGTATTTTGAACCTTGAGAAGTTGCCTTTTCTTGGCATTACATTACAGTTGGATAATTGCGTCAATAGCTCAAAACTATTATTAAATTGAAATAGCAATAAAACTGTATGACTCTGGGCAAGTCATTACCCCACTGAGTCTTAACTCCTTCTTGTGTAACATGAGATAGCTAGACTAGATGACCTCTAAGATCCCTTCTAGCTTCAATGAATAAGATTCCAAAGTCAAATACTCCTTCCAAGCTCATTTCAAACTCCCATTTGTACTGCAGTTGTGGTGTCCAGAATGCAGATGCTATTCCTATTCTCACTGAGAACCATGAACTGTTAGAAACACTGTTAAACTCTGATAGATGAACTTTTTCAATTTATCTCATGCCATACTAGGCTTCCACATCATTCCATGGCCACTTCCAAACTATGTCAATATGCCTCTTCTTCCTTGTCTCTCCCCCCTTATATGTTGTCTTCCAACAAGCTATTTGAGGACAGAAGTTTTCTTGTTTTTTTTAAAGTGTGTCCAACACTTAGCAGAGTTAGTGGTGCATAGTAAGAGCTTAATATATGCCTTATTCTTTATCCATAATGAGAAGTAAATCCAGACAGATTGCTGAGGTTGGTTTGTGGCATTCAGGATCCTGAGACCTCTATTCTATCTAAACTGAAGAGTCTATATAATCAATCCAATCCAATCCTATAAACATTTAAGTGCCTATCATGTGCTAGGCACTATGTTAAGTATTAAGGATACAATTAATAAAAAGAAAGACAGACCCTGCCCTCGAGTAGTTTACAATCTAAAGGAGGGAGACAACACACAAAAGGAGGCAGGAAAGCAGCAAAAGGGAAGGAGAAATACCATGGGACTCCCCCTCCCCCCACTCCATCCCATGAACTTGGTTCAGGGGCATCTTGTTTCATGGGTTGAAACCAGACAGAGAAGCAGATTCAGAGCGGAATGATCTGAGAGTAAAAACCTATATTTATAACTGCTAGTCTCTGCTTTCAGTCCCCTATATGGCAAAATCGGACATCCTGAATGAAAATAACTTAAACTAAAGGGTCAATTTCATACAAATCTCAAAGTAATTTATTAGAAAAACATCAAAACGAACTGGGCAAATGGGATAAGTGATTAATTGAAGAAGTCCCACCTGTCACCACAAATCCCAAAGAAGTCGCATTCCCTTTATCAGGTTAAAAAAAAAAGTGGGTCCTCCCCCACGTTTCCTGGACACAGAAAAATAAAGGTTTCTCAAATTTCTATTTAAAATGTTCACCCCATTTAGGCTCCTCCTTAATAAAAGAGTGTAAAGACTACTGTTGACTTTAATTGGCATGCTAGTGGCATGTGCTAAGGATAAAAGGAAAAGTGCCGAGAAAGAAGAGTGGGTAAAGAGGAGAACTGAACTGTTTGAAAACGTAGAAAGAAATGCAATGTTTAAAGGTTGCAACTTTCAATGCAAACAGTACCCAGTTTACATATATACCTGACTAAGAAATGACACGTATTTGTAGTTATTCCTATCCTGTCTCTTCAATACCAGAGCTTCCACTGTGGCTTCCAGGTCATTGTGGAGGTGGAGTGAAGTGGGAACTTGCAGATGGGTTTAGAGAGAAACCCACAAATTCAGAAGTAGAGAAAGGGGAGAATTTGTGAAAAGCTGGTTCTCTTAAGTGAATGAGGTGGCCAGGTTTACAAGGAAGACTGTCCTACCTTTGTCTTGGCAAATAGTTCTCCCTTAATGTCTGCCTGTTTTCTCTTCATTTTCTTACCTTGACTGAAATTCTACCATGAAGAGATTTATTTGGGTTAATAAACACTTTGGTTTAAACATGAAAATAGCAGGAGATTTTGAGAGAGTTAAAAGAGCAAGAAGTCTCAAGAAAACTGTTTCTTCATGAAGTCCCTACCTGCCTGCCCCTCCTCCCGAAAAAAACAGAAATGCAAAGAAAAAATTGCTAGGAATTCTCAAAGGAGAAGTTTGACTCACCAAATGGGCAATGAGCAAGTTTGCTGCATTATGTGGTGGTAGAATGGTGAACTTGGTTTCAGTAAGGCCTGGATTTGAATACCTATTTGTCAATAACAGTTAACAAGAATTATAAATGAGGGATGGCCAGGTGGAGCAGTAAGTAAGAGCACCGCCCCAGAGTCAGGCTGACCTGGGATTGAATCCAGCCCCGATACTTAGCACCACACCCAGAAATAACTGGCCATGTAACCTTGAGCAAGTTACTTAACCCCAATTGCTTAAAAAAAAAAAGAATTATAAATGAATCTGTCCCTCCCACTACCTTATTCACTTAGAACAAATTAAAAAAAAAAAAGAAAACCATAGCTTCATAGTTCAGCAAAAGAAATCCCCACATTAGTCATGTTTAAAAATGTATGTTTCTTTATGAATTTTAAGTTCATCATCATCACTCTCAGGAGGTGAGTGGAGGGTTTCATCTTCATTATTTTGGACTTATGGTTTATCATTGCATTGATCAACATCATAAAATCTTTCAAAGTTGTTTTTCTCTATAAAGTTACCAGTGTATAATCTTATCTCCCTAGTTCTGCTCTCTTTGCTTTGTATCGGTTCATTGAAGTCTGAACAATTTCCTTTGAAATTGTCCATTTCATCATTTCTTATGGCACAATAATGTACTTCATATTCCAAAAGCTGTTCACCTATTCCTCAGTAAGAGGACATCCTCCCTTACTTTCTGATTTTTTTTTTTTGCGACCATAAATACTTTTGTACATAAATCTTTTCTTTGAGTGTACAACTAATCATAGTATAGCTGGGTCAAAAGGTATGTATGTAGAGTCTGGTAACTTTATGGCCAGAGTTCCAAATTGCTTTCTAGAATCATTGGGACCAATTCACAGTTCCACTAATAATATACTAGCATGCCTGTTTTCTTACAGCCCCTCCAATAATTGTTATTTTTCTCTTTGGCTATCTTTTTCAGTTTGATAGATGCAAGGCGAAACCTCAAAGTTGCTTTAATTTGCATTTCTTTAGTTATTAATGATTAATAGCATTTTATATAACTATTTATAACTTAAATTTCTTCCTTGAAGAATTGCCTATTCTTATCCTTTGATCATTTATCTACTGGGAAATGACTCTTAGTCTTTTAAATTTGAGTTAATTTCTTATACATGTTTAATATGAGACCTGCATCAGGGAAATTTGTGGCAAAGATTTTTTTTCTCCCAGTCACTCATTTATCTTATAATTGTTCCTATAGTAGATTTGCTTGTGAAAAAAACTTTAAATTTTATACAATCTGTCCATTTTACATAATATAATCCTCTCTACCACCTGCTTTGTCATGCCCTCTTCTCCTACCCATAGATCTGAAAGGTAATTTTTTTTTCCCTTGTTCTTCTAGTTGATTTTGGTGTGACCTTGCATATCCATTTGTAGCTTATCTTGTTATAAGGGGTGAAGTCTTGGACTGAACCTAATTTCTGCCAGATTTCCATTCATTTCTCCCAGCAGTTTTTGTCAGATAATGGATTCTTTAGCCAGAAACTGGCATGTTTTGTTTCTTCTGTATGCTTTGTATCTAATCTGTTCCACTGATCAGCTGCTCTTTTTTAAAAAAAAAAACAACACAAAATCAATTTAATGATTATTGCTTTTAGTGCCTACAGAAACTTTCAAAGACTTTATATTGAGTTATTGAGGGACTATTAGTCTGCATTTGCTGAGGGAGTATGCACACTGTCAAAATAATGGATAGTTGAGATTTTTAAGCATGAAAGAAAAAAAACCAAGGAATATACCAGAAGAGGGTCATATTGAAACAATGCCAAAACATTATAAACTACTCAAGGAATACAGTGAAAGATACAATAAAATGATAAGACACACTCAAGGTGGAAATAAATCAGAAAGGCAAAATTCAGAAATGGAAATGAGCTAAAAAAAATTTAGAAGGAAATGACAGAATTGAGCAAAATGGAGAATTGTATAGATATGCTCATTCCATCTGGTTGAATCCAACAGCAAGATTAATGTAGCATAAAACAAAATGATAAATACTAATAAGTGATATTTATGATATACAAGAAGTAATTTGAATGTAGCTGCTATCATGTGGGACAAAGGTCAGCAGTTTCACACTGTCATGTTAACTGTGAAGGACATGATGGAAGTGGAATAGATTTTACTCCAACTTAAATGGAGGAAAGTTAGTGTTGAAGGGGAAGTAAAGGAATTCAAATGAAAGATTTGATCTAAGGGACCCTTCCTATGCTGACTGGTACATCTGTTGATTGGATTCACAAAAGAGCAGAAATATTCCTCAAACTATAAATTGTAAACTCATTAAAAAAAAAAAAGAGTTGACAAGATGTCTCTATGAAGAGGTGATTTTGTAGCACTTCAATTTCCAAGACTATCAATAGTAGTAGTAGCAGCAGCAGCAGCAGTAGTAGTAGTAGTAGTAGTAGTAGTAGTAGTAGTAGTATAGCTGATTATATCAGTAGCTAATAGATCAGGAGATGACATCAGTAATTCTATAAAGAAATAGCAAACAGCAACGTCAGAGACAGAGAAAAATTTCAACTGGGACACTGACCTAAAAGTATGAGTTGTCCAGGTTACAAATATCCCTCTTCCCCTTAGCCCAACACTGGTGACATGGGAACAAGTATTTGTGATTTCTTTGTCAATCTATTTATTTTAGGACTGCTATTCTATTTTGTTTTCAGTTAATGTGTCTTCTTTTCTCATCTGCTATAAAAGAAGCATTGAATGGGGACTAGGTGGGGTTATAAGCTAGGGTTTTGAATAAATGTTAAGCTAGCTTCCAGGACCCCACATCTGAAGGAAAACCCAGGCTAATGCTTAAGATTTACAAAATTATGTGTAAATTATCTCATTTAATCTTCAAAACAACCCTGTGATATAGATACTACAGATATTTGGTTCAATGGTTAGATCTATGAGCCTAAAGTCAAGATGACTTGAGTTCAAATCTAACCTCAGACATTTACTATTTATGTGACCCTTGCATAAATCACTAAACTGACATCTTCTTCAGTTTCCTCAACCACAGAATGGGGATAATAATAGCATTTATTTCACATAGTTATTATGAGGATTAAACGAAATAATATTTACAAAGTGTTTAGCACACTGCCTGGCACATAGTAAATGCTTTTGCTTCCCTCTCATTTTATAGGTGAGGAAACAGAATTATAAAACTGAAGTGACTTGCCCATGGTCACATAACTAGATATGGTGACATATCTAGATAGATATGGTCACATAACTAGATAGACAGAGATAATAATTGGAAAAAGTAAAATGCTATTTTTTAAAAAAGAAAACAATAGAAATAGAATTTCTGAAACCAAGTCTATTGTTCTTTTTGCTACACTATATAGTTTTTCTGCTGAAATGAAACTATAGGGTCAAAAATAACTTGAAAGGATTAGAAAGCAATGTTGAAAAACTAAAGGATCTTAAGGAAACATCAAGGATCATAAATCTCAGAATTTTGAGAATTTCAGAAAATATAAAAGAAGAAAATGATCTAATCACCATTCTACTAATGTAACAGCCACATAATGTCAACAAGGAGAAACTTAAGCTTCAATTCACCCAAGTACATCAAACTTCAAAAGTACAATCACAAAGATCCTTTAAGCTACGAGAAGAAGAAAACCAATATTTATCAAAAAGCATCAATCAGAATCACATAAGATTTTCTATAGCTATCAGAATTGACTAAAGAACATTATATACATAAAATTTTAAGACATGAAATTTAATCCCATGATCATTTTCCTAAAAATCTAAGCAGACTTTAAAACAAAACAAAACAAAAAAGTAGTATCCATTTCAAAACCAAGAAGATCTCAAAGAATTTGTGGAGAAAAAAAATTAGTGTCTCAGAAAGACATTTGGACCTATGTTAAAAAATATGGAATAATAGTCAGCTTTCAAATATGTAACATTGTTATCTTAATATAAGGATCTCTGATACAGTTGGGCTTGGGAAAAGATAGTGATGATGAACAGAAAGGCAAAATTAATATGAAAAAAGCTGTATAGAATTAAAAGGACATGACAGATTTTTTCCCCTAAAGGTATAAGATAGGTGAATAAAAATAAAGAGAAGAAAGGGTAGGGGCAATACGGGGTGAAGCTCCTATCGTTAACAACAGATCTTTGGAGGACTTTAGCATTATGTATAGGAATTCTATTGTCATTTGGTTTAAAAATAGTTATACTAAAATAAGAAATTTCATATCCCTTTCCAGCAAAATGAATAACAATTATAAAGGAAGACACAATAATGTTAAATCAAATTTAAGTCATGAAAAATAAGTTATTTTGAGGAAGTAACTGGAAGTGAAAAAAGCAAAACTGGAAAAATGGAATATATAGTAACTACAACCACATAAGGAAAAGTGAATAGGAAAAATGATACAAAGAACACGATGGGAAATTTTCAGGAAGGATTAAAAAGTGTTAGAATACTTTGTGCTTTAGAATGAATTAATTTAAAAGCACATAGATACTTTGCAAATTTAATGTTCATGTTGATGCTTAATATTTCATATAAAATATTAAATTTTAAATCCTATTTTATTGATATCTTTTTTCTACATCACCTCAATTTTCATATATTTCCACCTTCTCCCACTGAAAAAGCTATTCCCTATAACAAAGATTTTTAGGAAGGAAAGCAATTTAGCAAAACCAACCAAAAGATCAAATGTATTTGACAGCATAAGCAAAATGCTATAATCGTATGGAGTGCCCTCCTCTACAAAGAGAGAGAGGAGGTGCATTTTTCTTTTTCTTTTTCTTTTATTTTCCTCTTCCCCATCCCCAAATAAGGCTACAAATAAGTGTAGATATATTTATATCTATATATAAACATGCATACATACTTATCTTTTTTTCTAATTTTTCCTCAATCTTTCTCATTTGATTTTTTGTTTTTTTTTTGCTTTTTGGAGGGCAATTGGGGTTAAGTGACTTGCCCAAGGTTACATGGCTAGTTTTTGTGTTAAGTCTCTGAGGACAGATTTGAACTCAGGTCCTCCTGACTCCAGGGGCAGTGCTCTATTCACTGTGCCACCTAGCCGCCCCTCTCATTTGATTTTTAAAGTCCTTTTTTAAACTTCTTCCAAGAACTCTTTTTGTGCTTTTTTTAAAGCTCCATTATCTTCTTCTGAATATGAACCCAGATCTTCTCTATCACCATAATAATTATCTATGTTTGGGTTCTTTCTATTTTGTTTGCTCATTTTTATTTATTTTTGGTTTTATTTTGTTTCAGCAACTATTAGTGTAATCAAGTTATATCCTGAGGTATGGAGAATGATGTCCCGAGCCTCAGTTTCTTCTTACTGTTATTTTCTGAGGTTGGGTCTTTCCTGGGCTCTTCTCAAGTTGTCTTAGGAGAACAACTAATTTACCCTGTGTTTATTTCTGCTTCTCTGAGGTGATGCTCCATCTTTTTTTTGTAGAGGAAATCTGGAGAGCCAAAAGTTTTCTGACCTACTCCACCATCTTCCCAGAGTCCTCCCACATATTTTTCCAATATATTTTCCCTGGGCTACATTTGGTCATTATCATTAAGAGTATCTGGTTTGAACTTTTTATTCTTTCCTTTTACAGTACCATAGTCATTTTGTATCTTGTTTTCTGGGTTCTGCTTACATTTCTCTGCATCAGTTCAAATCAACCTTTCCAGACTTCCCTGAATTCTTCATGTCTATCTTTTCTTAAGGTGTGGAAATATTTCATTAAATTCACATGCCAAAATTTTCTTAGTTACTCTCCAATAAATGGGCATCTACTCTAAACTATTTAATAATTAAAAATAAAGACAGGGGGTGGCTAGGTGGTGTAGTGAATAGATCACTGGCCCTGGAGTCAGAAGGACCTGAGATCAAATCCGGCTTTAGACACTTAACACTTACCAGCTGTGTGACCTTGGGCAAGTCACTTAACTCCAATTGCCCTCCAAAAAGCAAAAAAAAAGTGTCTGCAAAAAAGGGGGGCAGCTAGGTGGCGCAGTGAGTAGAGTGCTGGCCCTGGAGCCAGGAGGACCTGAGTTCGGATCTGGCCTCAGACACTTAACACAGACACAAAACACTAGCCGTGTGAGCTTGGGCATGTTACTTAACCCCAATTGCCCTCCAAAAAGCAGAAAAAAAAAGACAGAAATTAAATTATTAAATTATTAAAAAATAAAGACAGGAAAATCCACAAAAAACTAATGGACATAATAGCTTCAGTAAAATATATACAAAATATAAAGTATGCAAAATAAATCCACAAAATCATCAGCCTTTCGGCATTTTGTGAATAAACATTTACTAATCAAGCAATATGTATTTATTAGGCACCTACTATGTGCTCATCATTGTCCTAAGCACTGGGGATACAAATATGAAAAACAAGACAGTCCTTGCTGTCCAGGAGCTTACATTCTAATAGACAATGACAACACATATAATGAAGCGATGGCCAGGAAGGAATGTTGTGGTCAGAGAAGTCACAAGAATGGTCATTGGAGTGATAGGGCAATTGATTGACATGTACTTTCCAAGAATTGTAGTGTTGATTTATTTGATTACAATTCTGAGAGATAGAGGTAGAAAAAAGGAAGAGATGGGGAGAAAGAATATAGCGGTAGCAACATGGCATGAAGATAGCAGGGGAACAGAAGTTTAGTAAATCTGGATCAGGGCTAGATGTGGTGAGTACTCACCAATCAGAAGCTCAGGGTCCTAGACAGGGTGTCAAGTCACAGGTGGAGACATGAGTGTAGAAGAATGTTGTGGTATGGAGATAACTGAGGAACAGCAGCAATATCTAAAGCAGGAAAGAAAGGATAAGTGAAATTTCATTCAAAATAACTATAAACAAAATGCATAAACTACCTGAGAGATAATATAACCAAGACTTCTTCCCTTAATAGTCCCATTTGAACCCCTGTCCATTCAGATCCCTCTGGGCATCTTTTCTTCCCAATGGTTGTGGACCCAGGATGCTTGAGGCCTCTGACTGACAGAACATGACCTTTCACTATTCTTGTATTAGTAAGGAATAACTAACTGTAATCCTTTTATTAAAATGGAGAACCATCAGGCCTTACTATTTGCTTTGTCACTAGAACTTAAGGAACTCTGGACCTTGCTATCCACTCTGCAGATGACCTTTTTATATGTATTGTCTCTGCTAATTAGAATAATGTGAACTCTTTTTTTTTTTTGCTTTTTGGAGGGCAATTAGGGTTAAGTAATTTGCCCAAAGTTACACCTTGGGCTACACGGCTAGTATTTTTGTGTGGGTTTTAAGTGTCTGAGGCTGGAACTGAACTCAGGTCCTCCTGACTCCAGGGCCAGCGCTTTACTCACTGTGCCACCTAGCCGCCCCTTAGAATTTGAACTCTTTGAAAACAGAGCCTGTTTTGTTTTTCTCTGTGTCTTTGTACAGAGAAACTTTGCACATTACAAAGTTTGATAAGCACATTGACATTCTATTGATATAAAAGCAATCATAAAAACACTCTATGGAAATTAAAGAAAGGAAAATTTAAATAACTGGAGAAATATTCAGTACTTTGGGTCAAGTCTATGTAATAAAAAATGATTATATTACCTAAATTAATCTACAGATTTAGTGCTATATCCATCAAATCACCAAGGGATACTTTATAGACTAAATAATAACAAAATTCAGTTGGAGGAACAAAAAGTCTGGCATATTAAAGGAAATTATGAAAAGAAAAAGAAGAAAAGGAGCATACCCAAAGCCCAAACTATACATAAAAATCATTAATCCATCATTAAAATGTTTGGTACTTTTTAAAAAAGTAGCTTAGTGGAACAATTAAATAAAGGCAAAGCCAGAAACAACCGAAAACAATAACCCATGGTTGGCATATCCATGAAAATGAATTACTAGTCGGGTGGCTAGGTGGCTCAGTGAGTAAAGTACTGGAGTCAGGAGGACCCAAGTTTGGTTCTGGCCCCAGACACTTAACACCCACACCAAAAAAACTAGCTGTGTAACCTTGGGCAAGTTACTTAACCCCAATTACTCTCCAAAAAGCAGGGAAAAAAAGGAATTACTAGAGGAAAAACTCTGTAATTGACAAGATCTTCTGGGAAAATTGGAATGCAATTTGGCTGAATCTCAGTTTAGAACATCTTCCATCATTCATTACAATAAGCCCTAACTGGAAATATGGCCTGAATATAAAAAGTAGCATTAGAGGGGAATGGCTGAACAAGTTGTGGTATATGCATGTTATGGAATACTATTGTGCTATAAGAAACAAGGAGCAGGCAGTCTTCATATTTACCTGGAGAGGATTAAAAGAACTGATGCTGAGTGAGAAGAGTAGAACCAGGAGAAATTTGTACACAATTACAGACACAACTTATGTGTGATGACCAACTTTGATAGACTGGACTCTTCTCAGCAATGCAGTGATATAAGTCAATCACAAAAGACACATGATGGAGAGAAAAATGTGCATCCAGAGAAAGAACTAGAAAGAACTAAGTTTATATCCAGGTGGAAGCAAAATACCTGATCTTTTTCGTTCTCTTATTTGGTTCTATGTCCTCTTTACCATTTTTCATTCCAGCTGGTACAATCTGTCCTTATAACCTGACCAATGTATAATGTGAAAGTATTTACAGATCTTATACTTGACTATAAGCCGCCATAGTCAGGGGGAGAGGGGAGGGAAGGGGACAAAATGTGAAATTCAAGGAATTGTGGAATTGAATCCTGTAAACTAAAAGGAAACAAACTAATTTAAAAAAAAATAAAAAAAAAAACTAGCATTAGAAAAATGAGAGTAGAATGAGAGAAGGTACCTTTCACAACTATGGTTAGGGGGAAAATATTTTTAAATTGCTGTTTATATCTTTTCATTTTAAATCACATTAGTTTCAATATCTATCCATCCGTATCACCACCCCCTACCAAAGAGTCACCCCTTAGAACAATTTTTAAAAGAAAGGGGGGGGGGGGGGGGGAAGCAGTTCAGTAAAACAAATCAATGCATCAACTGAGTCTGGTGGCATATGTTAAATTAGTCTTCCTCACCTTTAATGAAGGAGGGAAATACATTTTCTCTTTTTTTTTTGAGGGGGGAAGGCAAGGCAATTAAGGTTAAGTGACTTGCCCAAGGCCACACAGCTAGTAAGTGTGTCAAGTATCTGAATTTGAACTCAGGTCCTCCTGACTCCAGGGCCAGTGCTCTATTCACTGCATCACCTAGCTGCCCTCTTTCCTGTTCTTTAGGACCAAATTTGGTCTTATAATTATGAAATATTTAGATTTGTTTGTTTGTTCTTTCCATTTTCAGTGTTATAATCATTTTATGCGTGTATATGTATAGTTTTTGTGCTTCCTATTATTTCACTTTGTATCAGTGTTATATCTTCCCATGCTTCTTTGTATTCTTCACTGTCATTGTTTCTTACAGTACAATAATATCCCATTATATTTATGAACTATAATTTGTTTAGTCATGGCCTGATGGATGGTCATCTACTCTTTTTTACAATTCTTTGCTACTGTCAAAAGTACTGCAATAAACATATTGGTGTGAGACTTTTCTTTTTCTCTTTGATCACCTTGGGGTATATGCACTGGGATCTTTGGGTCAGAGGCATTTTAGCCACTTTCTTAGGATTGCTTCAAACTGCTTTCCAGAATGGTTGGACCACTTCACAACTCCACTGACATTATAACTGTCTTTCCGCAAATGCTACAACTTTGAGTATTCCCATCAGTTATCATCTTTGCCAGTTTGCTGTGGAATGGCATTTCTCTTCTTCCCCTCCTGACCTGGCCTCTTCCTGGCTGAAAGGAAAAGAGAAAACTATCATTCCATTGACTCCTTATGCTGGTCCCCCCACTTGAGCTGCCTAAAGTCCTGAAACGACTCTATCCTGACACCAAACTCATAGGGAAGTGGATAACCTAAATGAACTGATTCCTCATTGATTAATAAATTCCCACCCAGTCATATCCTCCCATCCTAATAATTTACAACCCCTTGATTAGTCAATTTATTTCCCTAGTTATTAGCAATCTTCTCCATCCTCCCCACTGATCATCCCTAGGAATAAAGGAGATCTCATTTCCATCTCATTCAACCAATCCCACCTCCTTCCAATGTTTCACTCTAAAACTTACCCACCCTTCTCACTGTTCTCTTTGTGAAGCTTAGTCCATAGGCAACAAAATTGCTTTTATCTTAAATCATTTTGTTTCCACTCCTTCCATCTTATGGCTCTCAACGGATCCCTTCTTATATCACAACCTTCCTGCATTCTTTTCCCAGCACTGGTTGCACCTCTACTCATGCCCCTTACTCATCATTATTGATCAAAGTGAAGAAGTTTGTTCCCCACTGCCTCTGCTAGCCTCTTCCTCTACCACTCTGACTGAGTAGCCTCTCCTCCTTTGAGATTAACTCAATCCTCATCTATTATTCAATCAAAAGTCTGATCATTATGTAACAGCCTCCAGGACACTTCTCTTCTTTCCTCAACAATTCAATGCTTGCCTTCATACTAGGCTTATGGTGAGGATTAAATGAGATTAAATCTGTAAAGCATTTAGCACAGTGCCTGACACATAGTAGGTGCTTTATAATGTTTATTCCCTTCTCTTTCCCTTTTGAGGGAACTTCAGCATACATATGTTGACACTCCCTCAAATACCCCAAACTCTCACTTCCTCAACTTATTCATTGCCTATTATCTCTCCACTCACCCTACCTTCTTCTTTCACAGAGATGATCATACTCTTGATCTTGCCATCCCTCCATTATCCATTCAGTTCTAAAAACTGTAAATGAAAGTTCATAGGCTTTGTAAACTACCTCAGCTCCTCCTGTAGCTACTGGTGGGTATGTGGAAAAGCCAGTGTTTGGTACAAAGATGAATGGGCTGGTATCTCCCCCAAATACAGATTTTGGCCCCTTACCTCTCCAGTCTCCACTTGTGTATGTAGAGTGGCTTACCTTGGCAAGCAGGACCATCTTGTCATGTAAGATGGGAGTGAAGGAGCATATAACAGAAAAAGTCATCTGAATGATATGATGAGGAGGAGAGGAGAAGATCTAAGTAAATAACCTTGAATTTTTTTCAGTGAAATATGAAGTCAGATTGTCAACTGAGAGGATGGAGGGAAGGGGAGTTATAGGAAGTTTGAGGAAGGAGGAAAAGATTTGGAAAAGATTCTGTAGTAAGTGGGATAGTGAGTGAAATATGAAGAAGTAGAAGCACTGCTTTAGCAAATTGAGGGCCCACTTAAAATTATGAAACAAATTTACAGTAACCCAATCAACATGTTTTCACAATTCTCTTCAGCTTTCTTCAGTAGCATGTGAGTAGGAGTAAAGGTAATGGATGGTGGGAGTAATCCAAGGCTAAGGCTGGGCAGGGCAAGCTCAGTAATAGGATAGAGGGGGCAAGGGACTTGATAGAAGAGAACAGGATAGAGCTGAACAAGTTCATGAAGTATTCAAGACAGAGAATTGAGGTACCCTGTGCCAAGTGCAAGGATGATGGCTTGGGGAAGAAATGAAAGGCTGAGGGGCTGGTAAAGATGAAGAACAGAGTTTGGGGTATAAGGGTATAGGAAGACTTAGGATGACTACTTAGTGTAATCAGATAAGGGAATTGCAGAGTTCATGAGTATCAAAGTAGAACACAGACTAGGTGTTTGACCCTGGGCAAGTCACTTAACCTCCCTCACCCTCAGCTGTAATGTGGGAGATAAAAATGGCATTTAACTTGGGATTATTTGAAGGATCAAACTAGATTTATATATGCTCATATCTATATCTATATACATATATATGTATATTTACATATGACATGCTTTGTAAACCTTTAAGCACTTTATTAATTCTAGGTAGTCCTATTACTATTATTATTACCATTGTTCTTTGGTTGCTTTCCATTGGGGAATGGCTCCTGCCCTTGTATATTTGTATCCTTCTATACCTTGTATGTCTCTGATGTTGCACTGAATTCCCTTTGAGGTCCCTACCAGTTCTAAATCTATGATCCTATGGCCTTAGGAATGAAAAATACTGTTTTCAATGATGACAAAGTATAATACACACATGAGTTATTAACAATGTTTTTTAAAAAGCAGCAAATACCTCTGAGATGGTTAGTAGGTCATTTTAGTCATTTATATCAACAGTGTCAAACTCAAATATAAGGAAGCCACTAAACCATACATAAAAATCCCTGTGGGTTCATATTGACTTAGATAACTACATATTAACATTAGGTATTTTTATTTATTTTGTTAAATGTTTTTCAATTACATTTTAATCTGGTCCTGGCCACTCTCAGGAGTATGGCAATTGAAAAAGGGCTAGCAGTCTGAATGTTTGACACCTCTGATTTATATCATAGTGTGAATTGATCTAATAAGCATCCTTTTTTCCCTGATACCTAACAGAGACAGATGAAATTAAAGCAATGGGAGCTTAAGAAGTGGAAGAAATAACTTAGTATCTGACACTTTAGAGGGTCTGATGAACTTTAAATAGGTATTTGCAAATGATGGTTGAGGGCTGCTCTAAGACCTTAAGAAACAAGTATGCCAGGTGATAGAAGAGAGGTAAAGGAAGAAAAATGCAAGGGTGCCAATCAATCAACTTTTATTTAATTTTATTTTTTATTTAGCATTTTACTTTTCCTCAGTTACATATAAAACAATTTTTAACATTCATTTTAAAAACTTTGAATTCAATGTTGTAAACTAAAAGTAAATAAATAAGTTTAAAAAGAAAAAAAAAAACTGAGTTCTGAATTCTCCCCCTTCCTCCCTTCCCACACTCCCTCACTGAGGCAACAATTTCATAGATGTTATACATGTTCAATCAATATTTATTAAGTATCTACTGTGTGTCATGCACTACTAAGCACTGGGGGTGCAAGGAGTTTATGTGTACTTGTTTTTTCCTGAGTTAATGTGTGATATGGCTGGTATGGGGAGGTGTTGTGGAGGAACTTCTGATATGGCAGATTGGCACCCCCTCTGCAATTTAGGAGTCTTAGGAAGTTGTGTGAGGGATTGAGGGCTTAAACATCTTGACTAGGGTCATCCTACCAGTATGTGTCAGAGGTGGGACTTGAACCCAGGTTTTCCTATCTTGGAGTCTGGCTCCCTATCTAGTACTATACTGCTTATTTGTACCTATTTTGAATATTTCCCTAGGATCAAAAACTTTTCCAAGATAGGGAAAAGACATTATATTTTCTCATATTATGCAATCTTCTCTTTTGAAGACCTCTCTTTTGGAGACCCAGAATTCAAGCTATGAGAATTCATAATAGTTGCAACTGGAGTCAAATCACTGTCTTTTGAGTTGCCCCGAGGAAAGTGGTCCTTTCTCTAATACAGGTGTATATTGTTAATAAGTTCCTGGTGCTTGGGAGTGTTCCCCTCTAGCTCTGTCCTTCTAGAAGGGGAGGAGGGGAAAAAATGAATCCTTGGCAACAAGAGTTGAACTCAGAATGGATTTCCTTGTAGGAACAGTTTTAAATAGTAGTTATTACATTTGAAACAAGACTGTTAATAATGTACTTCAGGTGCATTATGGGTTAAATAGGCTTTTGTGGGGAAGCCTTGGAAACTTTATCTATGATTGTTTATATAGGAAATTACCTCGAGTTCCAGACCATCAATACACAATGGAAAATTGCCCATTTATAAGTTGGGGACTTCCTGTACTTCATGAAGTTACTTCCCAG
Organism: Petaurus breviceps papuanus; assembly: GCF_028583685.1. Classification (NCBI taxonomy): domain Eukaryota; kingdom Metazoa; phylum Chordata; class Mammalia; order Diprotodontia; family Petauridae; genus Petaurus; species Petaurus breviceps. The sequence goes on from NW_027187351.1 coordinate 6,285,315, forward strand.
TTTCCAGAAAGCCTCTAATTTGCATTCATGGTTTGAGGGTGCAGGTCAAAGATCACAAAACTAAAAATACTAATCGAGGTTCAAGTATTTTGTATCAAGTTGGACATACATAGAGGCAGTTTGACGTGGTAGTTAGAGAACTGACCTGGAATGGAGGAAAATCCAAATTCAAATCCTTATGCTTAGTGGTTATGTGACCTTGGGCAAGTCATTAATCTCTCAATGCCTCGGGCATTTCTCTCAACTGCAGAAAATGTAATGACCTACATTGCTGGTATTTCCTCATCTGGGAGTTTCCAATTTCAGTGAAATTACAAATCCAATCTCTAACCTATAGAAAGTGAATATCTGAGCAGTCATCACCTATCACTCCTCAATTCCTATCTAACCACATACCGCTCTGCTCCAGCTCTCAGGCAATTTCCAAGATTAAATCTAATAACTTCAGAAAGTTGTCAATGTTAATTTAAAAAAATTAAATCACCCATTGGATTCTCTGTAGTAATTTACAGCCTGAATAAACAACCCTCTCCATTCTCACCTCATGCTCATTTCTCTCCTTCCTCCCCCACTCCCACTCCTATGTAAAGTGAGTACTTAGATTATTTTTTCCTTATTCTTCCTCTATTCCCTGTTGCTCCAGCTGTTCCAATTATACATTTCATCTTAAACTGTGTGACAAGACTATGGAACTCAGTGCCAAACTTTCTCTGAATTTTTTTTCCTTTTATCAAAGTGCATTCCAAAAATGTCAAGTCACTGATATGCTAAGATTCCAGCAAATGTGAGCAGAACTGAGAGACTACATTTCATTTCTCTCAAGTAGTTTGAAATCAGGGGGCATCTAGGTGATACACTGAATATAGTACTGTACCTGGTGTCAGGAAAACCTGAGTTCAAATTCTGCCTCATAAACTTATTAGTTGCATGACCCTGGGCAAGTCACTTAATCTTGGTCAGCCTTGGTTTCCTCATTTATAAAATGGGGACAATAATAATACCTCTCAAGGTTGTTGTGAGGATTAAGTGACAAAATATTTAAGATAATAATTGCAAACCTTAAAGCTCTATATAAATTCTAATTATTATTATTGTCAAGAAACATTCCTTCAGAATTCAATTTTTCTGATATGTTGACAGTATTATAAATTTTTAGAAATGATACTAACCCTCTCTGTGTGTTGTTTTTTGGTCCAGATTGTGGCTCCAGTTCTTTTATCTGAACATTTTTCACCCAAATTTTTAACTAGTTGCAGCCAAGAAGTGATAAGAGAATGAAGGAACCAATGGTCTCTACTTATCTATCTCCCTCTCCTCTCCTCTCCTCTGCTCTCCTCTCTTCTCTCTTTCTTTCTCTTCTCTCCCTACTGTGCCCAAACTAGAATTACAGTGGCTACTCAAGACCCAATTCCATTACTAATGGGTATCAATCCCCTTTTCTGACCTCAGCTATTTTGCTCCCTTTTGGCAGCCTAGTAGCCTCACATTCTTAAGAGTTCAACATATTGGTGCTGAAATCAATATGTTCACCTGATCAGCTTTTAGCCCTATTGTTTTTGAGCTCAGAACTCCTAAATTCAAGTGATCTCTCAGTCTATCCAGTAGCAGGGATTACAGGAGTGTGACATCATGACTAGCTAAAAATAATTATTTAAAGATAGATTAAGAGGGTGGCCAGGTGGTGCAGTGAGTAAGAGCACTGGCCCCAGAGTCGGGAGACCTGGGATCAGTTCAGGGCTCAGATATTTAACAAGCACACAAAATAACTGGCCATGTAACCTTGAGCAAGTTACTTAACCCCGATTGCTTTAAAAAAAAAAAAAAGATAGATTGGGGGTGGGGGGGAGGGGAAGAATTCACAGTCCAAATATGTCAAAAACACTTCCTTGAATTTGGAGGATAATATAGTATCACTAAATACTGATACCAAGTTACAGTTATATCATTCTTGTTTATCCTTTCAAGTATTATCAGTAGCTTGTTTAATCAATCCACACATTTATTAAGCACTATGCTTAAATCCTATCCCACCCTCTAAAAATCAATGGAAGTGTTTCTAAAGCATCCTAGTAATATCCTTATAAGCTCTTATTCAGGGCTCAGAGAACTAATTGTCTCTGGAACCTTCTTGTATTGCATTGGGATTGTGATACAATAGAAAGAGTCCAAATATTAGAGTCAACAAATCAGTCAACAAGTATTTATGTGTTAGGTACTCTCCTAGGCACTGGAGATATGAGTCAAAAGGATGAAATGATTCCAACTCAAAAGGAGTTTATTGCTGTTGTTGTTTGTCCTTCATTCTCTGAAGAGGACCATGACATCAGGGAGGTGATGCCATGACATGCAAGTGAATTGGACTTAGGTGAGGGAGGGCTGTGCAAAGTCACCAGCCTCACTTTCTCCTCTGGAGGCATCTGGATCCAGTGGCAAGACATGAATTAGGAAGACTGGACATGACCCCTAGATGCAGTGGGAGACCTTGGACTTTTTAATCTAAGGTCTTTAACAGGTCTCAGTTTGACTGAGGCAAAGCCCATTCAGTGATTAAGGCTAGGTAAGAACAAGTGGGGCTTGGCCTAGTACCTATGTTGACCAATCTTTGAGAGCCAGAGTGATTTGAATTTAAGGTAGCCCTTAAGAAAAAAATATTTTAATGAAGGGATATAGAAGTATAGAGTAAAAGCTTGCTGGAAACTAAATAACCTAATCCTAAAGAGCAAGTAGGTCAGAGAACAAATCATAGAAACAATCAATTATTTCTTTGAAGAGAAAATGAGACAATATTCCAAAATTTGTGGGATGCAGCCAAAGCAGTATTTAGGGAAAAGTTTATATTTCTAAATGTACATCCACAAAAGAGAGAAAAAGCAGCTCAATGAAACTGGGCATGAAACTAAAAAAAAAAATTAGAAAAAAAATTAAAAATCCCCAATAAACACCCAAAGTGGAAATCCTGAAAATCTAAGGAGAGATTAATAAAATTGAAAGTAAAAATACCATTGAATTAATAAATACAGCTAGGAGCTGGTTTTATGAAAAAAATAGATGAACAGTTGGTTAATTTGATTTAAAAAAAAAGGAAAACAAATTACTATTATCAAAAGTGAAAAGGATAAATATGCCATCAATGAAGATAAAATTAAAGCAATTATTAGGAGTCATTTTGCCCAATTATATACCAATAAAGCTGGCAATATAAGTTAAATTGATGAATGTTTACAAAAATATAAATTATCCAGATTAAGAGAAGAGGAGATATAATATTTAAATAACCTTATCTAAGAAAAAGAAATTGAGGGGGCTGCTAGGTGGTGAAGTGAGTAAAGTGCTGGCCCTGGAGTCAGGAGGACCGGAGTTGGGTTCCAGCCTCAGACACTTAACCCCCACACAAAAAAAACTAGCCATGTAACCTTGGGCAAGTTACTTAACCCCAATTGCCCTCCAAAAGGAAAAAAACAAAAAAGAAATTGAACAAGCCATAAATGAGCTCCCTAAGAAAAGGATCCACAAGGCTAAATGGATTCAAAAGTGAATTCTTCCAAATGTTTAAGGAATGATCAATCCCAATACTTATAAACTATTTGAAAAAATAGGTAAAGAAGAAGTTCTACCAAATTCCTTTTATGATACAAACATGGTGTTGATACCTAATTCTGGAAGAGCAAAAACAGAGAAAGAAAGTGATAGGCCAATTTCCCTAATGAATATTGATTAAAAAATTTTAAATAAAATACTAACAAAAATTACAGCAACATATCACAAAGATAATACAGTATGACAAGGTAGGATTTATACTAGACATGTAGGGTTCATTAAATATTAGGAAAATTATCAGCATGATTGGACATATCAATATAGATGAAGAAAAAGTCCTTGACAAAATATAATACCCATTCCTATTAAAAATACTAGGAAGCATAAGAATGGAATATCTTTTTTAAAATTAAGTAGTATCTAAAACCAAGAAAAAGACATGTCTTTATCAGGGATAAGCTTGAAGCCTTCCCAATAAGATCAGGAATGAAGTAAGGATGTCCATTATCACCACTACTATTCAATATTGTGCTAGAAACACTAGCTATATCAATTAGATAAGAAAAAGAAATTGAAGGAAGTAAAGTAGGTAATGAGGGAAAAAACCTCTTACCCTCGCACATGATCTTATGGTATTTTTTTTTTTTTAAACAATCGGGGTTAAGTAACTTGCTCAAGGTTACACAGCCAGTTATTTCTGGGTGTGGTGCTGAGTATCTGAGCCCGGATTTGATCCAGGTCATCCTGACACTGGAGCCGGTGCTCTTACTCGCTGAGCCACCTGGCCGCCCCACTGATGGTATTCTTAGAGAACCCTGAAGAACTGACTAAAAAACTAGTTGAAACAATCAACAAGTTCAGCAAAGCTGTAGTATATAAAATAAATTCACACAAATCATTAGTATTTGTATATATTGCCAACAAAATACAGCAACAAGAGATAGAAAAAGAAAACTCATTTAAAATAACTGTAGATAATATAAAATATTTGGGAATCTACCTGCTAAGACAAACCAAGGGATTATATGAACACAATTACAAAACTCTTTTCACACAAATAAAGACAACTAAACACTTGTAAAATTATCAATTACTCATGGGTAGGACTGAGCCAGTATAATAAAAATGACAATTCTTTCTAATTTACCTATTCATTTCTATACCAATCAAAACTACTGAAGAATCATTTTATAGAGCTAGAAAAGCAGAACAAATGATCAAGGATATAAAAGGAACCAATGATAAAAAAAATATGTAAGGGAAGGTGGCTTAGTAAATCCAGATTTCAAACTATATTACAAAGGAATCATCAAAAAAATCTGGTACTGGCTAAGAAATAGAGTGGTGGAACAGTGGAATAGATTAGATATACAATACATAGTAGTGAATGACCATAGTAATAGAGTGTTTGAGAAACCCAGTGATGTAAGTTTTGGGGATAAGCACTCACCATTTGACAAAAATTGCTGGGAAATCTGGAAAGCAATTTAGCAGAAACTAAGCATACACCAGCATATCTCATACCATATACCAAGATAAGGTCAAAATGGATAAATGATGATATCCTAAGTAAATTAGGGGAGCATGGAAAAATACACCTGTCAGAGCTACAAATAAGGGGAAAAAATATGACCAAACAAGAGATAGAGAGTATTAAGGAGAATAAAATAGAAAATTTTGATTATGGGAAATTAAAAAAGATTTTGCACAAACAAAACTAATACAGTCAAAATTAGAGGGAAAACAGGAAACTGGGGGGAAAGTGCAACAAGTTTTTCTGATAAAGGCCTCATTTCTCAAATATATAGGGAACTGAGCCAAATTTATAAAAATAAGAGTCATTCCCTAGTTGATAAATGGTCAAATGTTATCAATAGGCAGTATTCAGAAGAAAATCTCAAGGCTTTCAATAGTCTCATGAAAAAAAAAATGCTCTAAATCACTACTGATTAGAGAAAGGCAAATTAAAACAACTCTGAGATACCACCTCACACCTATCAGATTAGCAAACATTACAGAAAAGGAAAATGACAAATGCTGGAAGGGATATGGAAAAAATCAGGACATTCATGCATTTTTAGTGGAATTGTGAACTAGTCCAACCATTTTGGAGAACAATTTGGAACTATGCCCAAAGGCATAAAATTGTACATACCCTCTGACCTAGCAATACCACCACTAGGTCTATATCCCAAAGAGGTCAAAGAAAAGGGGAAAGGACCCATTTGTACAAAAATATTTATAGCAGCTCTTTTTTTGTGGTAGAAAAGAGTTGGAAATTGGAGGGGATGCCCATCAATTGGGGAATAGCTGATGAAGTTGTGGAATATGATTGTGATGGAATACTATTGTGCTACATGAAATGATAAGCAGGATGGTTTCAGAAAAACCTGAGAAGACTTATATGAACTGATGGAAAGTGAAGTGAGTAGAACCAGGAGAACATTACACAGTAACAGCATCATTATAAGGATGATCAGTTATGAAAGACTTAGCTACTCTGAACAAGACAACCATCCAAAACAATTCCAAAGGACCAATGATGGAAAATGCCATCCATCTCCAGAAAGAACAGACTCCAAGTGTAGATTGAAGCATATTTTTCCTCATATATACCTATTTTTATATTTAGTATTTTAGAAGGAAAATATGATTAGCACTGACATTTTTCTCAGAGGATTAATAATTTACATTGTATTCAAGATTCCACCGAACAGTTGAAAAAATAGTATGCTACTCAACAGAGCTGTAGGTAACTAGGTCCTGAGCAGTACAAACATTGAATCCCCAGAAATGGTCTCATTATTTGAATTTGCACTGAATTTCCACAGCACAGTGAATTTCTATTTTACACAATTATAATTTTGAATAGTTTGAATTTAAATATGTATACCTTTCAGGGGATTCATTATTCACACTAATCAGGACCCAGCTATAACAAAAAAGACATTGGAATCAGAAGGCATAAGTCTGAATCTTAGTGTGACCTTTGACAAAAGTCCAAGTTTTCTGGATCTCACTTTTCTCCTTTATAAAATAAAGGCATAAAGCATACTTTTTCAAACTTTATTTGTATTGTTTTATTTTCCAACATGACTAATATGGAAATATGTTTGGCATGATATCATATGTATAATCAAAATCAAAGTGCTTGCCTTCTCAAGGAGGGAGAAGTTACCCAAGGGAAAGAAAGAATTTGGAACTCAAAGTTTTTTTTAAATGATTGTTTAAAATTCTTTTACATGTAATTGGAAAATATTTAATGAAATGAAAAATGTTATTGAGAAATGTTTAACAAAATAAATAAAAACACACACAAAAACTTAATGCTTAGGTAAATTGAACAATTTATATCATCAGACTCTGAAGCAAACAAAAAAACCCAATGCTATAAAGAGAACTTTCCAAGAAACCATTGAAATGTTGCTTTGGTTGCTGGAATGCAAAGCTGAGCAGGCTCTTCCCAAGTCAAAAATTCTGAAAAGATATTCCCTGAGTTGAATAAACTGATGAGAGGCCAAAGAGACTGAGATCAGATCAAGAAAAGCACAGGCTGGCATCCTCCAGAGGAATCTCAGGATTCCTAGCTGGATAAGGAAAGGTGTCTGCAAGGCCATTTAGCTCTTCTTTCCTTGTTGGGAGGGAGAAGAGGAGAATTTCTACTGTTTTTGGAGATCAGCCTGCTCAAAAAACTCAGAGGTCACCATATGCAGCTGTGGTAACCCACAATACTCAGGGCATGTGACAGTTCAGTGGCTTGGGTTCCTATTATCACTGACACCTTCCTCTTTTAGACAGACGCCTAATGACTGGGCAGGCTAAGTGAAAGCTGGGCTCCCTGCTGACTGTGTACAATCAGCCTGGTGTTCTAGGCAGCTGAAAGAACAGAGAGGGGCTTCCCAGATATGTGTGTAGGGCCCACTTGGCTCTGCAGGAGGGGAAGCTAAAAGATCTAATGAGGAGTAAAGAGTTTCCTCAAGTTGGCAATAATAATGGCCTGAATGCTTAGGCAGTAGAATCTGATATCTCCCCTTTGTCAGTCCTCTGCTTCCCACACAGTGACACTTTAGGCTCTGGCTACAGTTAACTAAATATGGTGGGGTAGAGTATAAGTCAGCTATATAAGTCTACTTTTATACATTAAAAATTTAGGATTGAAACTGATCTCCCTGCATAGGCTCTCCCAAAGGTCTCACTAAGAAGCAAACCCCAGATCTAAGCAAAGAAAAAAATTATAAATGTTGAATCCAGGATCGATTTTTTTTCTTTTAGATACTGATCATCAATAGACCCATCATTATCCTAGAGCCAGAGATAATGCTATCCCAGAGTGGAGAAATTTCCCAGAAGATGAGGAAGAACCCCTCCCCACAAGAAGGTTGTGGGTCAGAAAGACTTTCCTCCTGTAAATGAAAGAAACTCAACTTCCTTAGTCTGCAATGTAAGTGGCTGCTAATAAATACAGATCATCTCAGCTGGGGTTTCTTTCTTCCTTCCTCTCTCCCTCCCACCTTCATGCTGCTCATTAGCCCAATAACAGCTGCTGTAGCAACAGGTTCAGGGGAAGTCCCAGTGCCCTTCAGCTATAGCAGCTGAGATCCTCCCTCATAGGGTTCAGCTGTTGGCACACCTGGAGTTGAAAATATATTCCAACTTTGAAAAAGTTATTTTTCCAACCTTAAAAGGTTGATTTATATGCCAGGAATATAGTACAAACAATCACAGTCAAATTGACTGTTGGGATGGCCAAATCAATCTCTGTTTTATTGATATTTTTCTTGTTTTGATAATATCTGACATTTATAGAGAGTTTTAGAATTCAAAAAGAGTTTTATATCCCTTATCTCATTTAAGCACCACATTAACCCTATGAAGTAGATAATAGGGCTATCATTATCCCCATTTTACAGATGAGGAAAGTGAGGTTTGGGGGAGATTAAGTGATTTGCCCATGGTTACCCAGCTAACACCTGTCAAGGGTAGAATTTGAACCCAAGTCTTCCTGACTCCACCTTCAACTTTATGTTCAGTGTACTGGTCTGCTTTTTTTCACCTGTACACTTTTCTTTTCCTTTAGAGATCCAGTTGTAAAACATTTACCAGCATACTCCTAGGTGTAACCATTTGTGCTCCTTGACCATGAGTGTAACTTGACCATATAGATTTTTGACACACCCTTCCTTCCATTTGTTAGTTCTGGTAACTTCTGATCATTCTCTGCATGTGTCACTTCATATATATTCCATGGTCATGTATTGTCTGTGTAAGGGCTTTCTACACTGGCGTTATGATAACCTATCGATAAATATACCTCATGTGTACAGGGGAAGGAGGAAGATCTTGTCAACTTCATTTACTATAATATTTGATTAAAGGCCTTGTTTTGAATTAATGTGTTTGTTGACAGACTAGTAAAAGTAAGCAACTCAATGGGGACTCACTTCTGAGTAGGCACTAGCCAGCAGAGTTTCTCCATCCTGGATTAACTTTTGGAAGAGACCCATGTCTGAGGGATGTCCCAAGTGCTATAATAATAACTTACATTCATATAGAATTTTGAAGTTCATAATGAACTTTTCTCATAACAACTGACATTGTTACTGATGAGGAACAACTACGATGTTACTGATGAGGAAACTGAGGCTCATGGTGATCTAGTAATGTGATCAGGGTTATACAACTATGGAAAACTCTACTCTCAATTTTGATTCTTAAGACACTGTGGTACTCCATGATTTGTAATCATGTAACATCACCAGTAGAATATTGGCATTTAAAAGTAGGTTTTGTTATATGGAGATGTTTGGGATCATTGAAATCACTGTGCTGTTTCCTATATCCAATCCCTCCCTTCTTTTGTTTTCCTACTATTCAGTTCTGATAATTTATCTTCAATATCTATCCATTATATGTGTGTGTGTGTGTGTTTAGACTATCTCAGCTGCATTTCATAGACAATAGGCATTCTTTTGCTTGTCCTCCTACCTGCCTACTGATTCTCAGTCTCCTTGCATCTTCATCCATTTCATACCTACTATTTGGAGATAACCTCAGGCTCTGTACCAGTCACTTCTTTTCTCTCTATATACTTTCTCACTTGATGAGCTCATCATTTCCCATGGGTTCAATTTTCATCCCTACACAGATGACTCCTTGGTTCATATATCTAGCTCTAGTCTCTCTCCTGAGCTCCAGCCTGCATCACCAGCTGCCTTTTGGACATTTTGAACTGAATTTCCTTTAAGCATCTCAAACTCAACACATTAGAAACAGAATTTGATCCCCACCCCCCTCTTTTACACTTTCCTTTTTCAGACAAGGGTACCACTATCCTTCTATTTTCACAATTTCTCTCATCCTCTAGTTCCCTGTCTACTTCACCAAAAATACTCAGTTGCCCAATCTTTTCATTTCTATCTCCACAAAATCTCTTGAAAATTGTACTCTACTCTGTTTCATGCAGCCACTACAATAGTTAGGCCCTCATCACCTTTCACTTAGACTGTTGGGGTAGCCTCTTAATTGCATTCCTTGCTTCAAGTCTCTCCTCTCTAATCTGTCCTCCATATAGCTGTTAAAGTGATTTTCATAAAGCACAGGTATGATTGTCCTCTCAGTAAACTCCCCTGATTACCTATGATTGCCTAGAATCACATATAACATCCTCCCTTTGTCATTTAAAGTTCTTCATGGGGGCGGCTAGATGGTGCAGTGAATAGAGCACTGGCCCTAGAGTCAGGAGGACCTGAGTTCAAATCCAGCCTCAGACACTTAACATTTACTAGCTGTGTGACCTTAAGTCATTTAATACCAATTGCCCTGCTTTCCCCCCTTCAAAAAACATTACTCCTCTTCATGAATTCTGTTTTAGAGATACAGCTGTTCAATTGTTTCAGTTGTATCTGACTCATAACCCCATGTGGGGTTTTCTTGGCAAAGATATTGTTCACCATTGTCAGCAAACGTTTGTTAAGTGCTTATTGACTTGTGAGGTTAGGCCTTGGGAATGAAAAACCTATACAAAGCATAGTCTTTGCCTTCAAAATGCTTGTTATTTAGTAGGAAAAGTAGGACACAAAGAAGTTAACCATACATCATAACATATACTAGGGACCAAAAAGACAAATAGACAATAAGGACTAGGGAAGTTAGAGGAAGGAGTAAACACTATGGTCAGAGATGATTGAGGAAGAGAGAGGTTTTTGAAAAAATTCCATGAATTATGTTTTAGATTGGTTGTTTGAGATGCCTACAGGACATCCAGATGGAGATGTGCCACAGGCAGTTGGCAATGTCAAGACCGTGGTTTATAAGAGATAATTTCTTGATAAACAGGAAGACTTTAGAAAAATCTGGAAAGACTTATATGAAGATGCAAAGTGAAGTGAAAAGAACCAGGAGAAGATTGTATACAGTAACAGCAATGTTGTACAATGAACAAGTTATTCTCAGCAATAGAGTGATCTAAGACAATTCCAAAGGATTCATGATAAAAAAATGCTATCCACCTCCAGAGAAAGAACTAATGGAGTCTGAATGCAGATTGAAGCATACTATTTTTCACTTTATTTTATAGGGTTTTTTTGTCCCTGTCTTCTTTCATAACTAATGGAAATATGTTTTGCATGATTGTGCCTACATAATTTATATCAAATTGCTTACCATCTCAGGGAGAGGGGAGGGGAAGGTGGAAGGGGTGAAAGGAGGGAGAGAACTCAAAGCTCCAAATTTAAAAAATGAATGTTAAAAAATGTTTTACATGTAATTAAAAAAAATAAAATATCATTCAAAAAAAGAGATAATTTCTAAGACTCCATCAAACTCTAACATTCTATGAGATAATAGAATAAAGGAGGGCATATGCTCAAGAAGAAGAATATGGATAAAGAGTCAAAGGCAAGAATTAGTATGGCCTTTTAGGGGGTTACAATGAGCAGGGTAGCTTGACCTGGAGTACAAGTGTGCCAACAAAGTTGAGAGCATGTTAAAGGGGTCTTGAATTTCAGGCATAGGAGTTTAGCTTTTATCCTATAAACAATGGGGAGACGTAGAGTGTGTTGATCAGGGAGCTGCCATCATGTGTAAGAAGTTGTTTTTAGCAATATTAATGAGATAATGTTGTATAGGATGAATCTAGTAGTAGAGAAAAGAATTGTAATAATCCAGGTCTGAGGTGATCTATAGAGAAGGAATGAAAAATAAAGGAAAGAATATAAAACAAAAGAATAGGTAGGACCTAATGACTAAGTGGAAGAGAGACAGCAAGACTAAGTTGGGTAACTAAGAGGTTTTAATCCTGAATGACTGGTAACCACATACAGAACTAGGAAAGTCAGGAATGGTTTGAGATGAATGAGGATTATTTCAGTTTTGGTTCTATGTTGATTGGTTGTTGTTACTGTAACATTTGTGCCAAGGACAATTGTAGCAAAAAAAAAAAAAAGGCTACATTCTAGAGAGTTACATTTCATGTTTCACATAGCTTGAGCCCTACCCAGAAAAATCTGGGAAGATCTTTCCACGGATAGCCCAGTAGGATGGAACTAACTTCCAATCACAAGCGTACTTACTAACATTGTAAAAGTAAGCCATGTTAAAAGTCAGGATGAATCATAGAGCCTTCATACAGTTTACAAGTGAGTCAAATCCATTTGTTTGTTTCTCAGTCCATAACCTGCTTGAGGCTTCTGTAGCATTTAACATTGTTAACTACAGCCTTGAAACTTTGTTTTTCTTGGCTTCTGTGATATAGTATCCCTTCTTTGTTTCATTCGTTGTTTCCTTTTCTTTCTTCAGCTTCACTTAAGTAGAATAGCATGGCCAAGCATACAACTGTGGAGATGAAGCTGAGGACATATTAGGAAGGGTCTTGAATGACAGGCATAAGAACTTGGATTTTGTCCTGTAAGTCAAGGGGAAACATTAAAGTCTTTAGCATAAATGTAAACATTTCTCTGATTCATTGTTTAACTTTGAAAATAGTGTTATTTAATTTAGTAATTCCATTTCAGGGTAAACTTAATTCACTATGCAGAGAAGAGTATAAACTCTTGATATATCTTTAGGTAATGATTCATGAATGTGGATGTTGAATATAATTTTAAATGCCTTAAGGAAAAATATTTCCTTAACATCTCTGTTAAATACTTGACTGCAACCTGCAGCAAGATATTCACTTTGTTTTTTATTGTTATTGCTACTTTTCGGGAAAAAATATGATTTTCTGAAAAAATATAATTTTCACATATATACACAATGTAGACATTGCCTTAGCGCCTCTTCTCTCCTCTCCTTTCCTCTTTCTTTCTCTTTTCTCCACACCCTCTCTTCTGCAAAAAAGGACAAGATACTCCATCTCTGTTCTGGATATTTTCTCTGACTGTCCCCCATGCCTGGAATGCTCTCCCTCCTCCATTCTGCTTACTGACCTCTCTAGCTTCTTTAAGTGCCAACTGAAATATCCACCTTCTACAACAAGTCTCCCTCAACTCCTCTTAATTCTAGTGCCTTCCTTCTGTTAATTATTTCCTATTTAACTTGTATATAACTTGCTTTGTATATATTTGTTTGCATGTTGTCTCCCTCTGTTAGATTTTAAGTTCCTTGAGTGCAGGAATTTTCCTCTTTTTGTGTTCCCAGTGCTTAATACAGTACCTAACACATAGTAGGAACTTAATAATTGTTGATTAATTGGAGATATCACTCACTCTTGGAACTTTAACAATTTATCACAATGCAGATGATTCTCGGATCTATAGGTCCAGCCCTCCTTCACTTTTGATCTCTGGGCCTGTGTTTTCAACTGCCTGCTGGGCCTCTCACTTGCTTATTCCCACCACCACAAATCAAGATGTCAAAAATTAAACTTTTTTGTTCCTTCGTCCTCCCCTTCAACCCTACCTATATAACTCCTATTACTTCCCCGTTTCTGTTCATGCTACTTTCACTCTTTCAAACGCATAGGTTAAAACACCCTGAGTCATCTTTGGCTACCCCTTACCCCTCCTCATGTCCATTCAGTTTCTGTCTTGGCAATTCTACTTCTAGTCTCTCACATCTGTTCCTTCTTTTCCATTCCTTCTGCCTCTGCTCCAGTTTAGGCCTTCATTATTATTCACCTAGACTGTTTCAATTGTGTCTTAATTGGTGTCCCCAATTTTAACATCTTTCCTCCAATCCATCCCAGACAACTGACACATTATTCATCTGAAAGCATAGTTCTGATCATGGCATGTATATATTCAAAACCCTGCAGCAGAGCACTATTGCCCCTAAAATCAAGTCAAAACACCTCAGGCTGATATTTGAAGCCTTTATGTGCTTTCCCTATCTTTCCTTTCTAGGTTCACCTCCTGTGGCTCCCCTATGTGTACCTTACATTCCAGCCAAACTGGTTAATTTGAGGTCTCCCAAATATTTCCTGTGCTTTTCTACCTTTGCTAATACTGTGTCATCTGCCTGAAATATCATGTTCCCTCCCATTGTCTGCTCATTCCTGCCTGTCAAAATACTAACTTTTTTTCAGTCTTAGCTTTAATGTCCTTTCAATTCATGAGATAGAAGGCATTAGGGTATAGGGAAGAGAAATTTGAATTTGAAGTCAAAGCATCTGGCTTCAAAATTTGCCTCTGCTCTTTGCTACCTATGTGACCTTGGTAAGACACTTTGTCCTCTCTAAACCTTTGTCCCTTCCTCATCTGTAAAATAGGAGGTTGGAATAGAGAAAGAACCTCTCAGGTCCCTTCAAGTCCTGAATCTATAAACCGTGATCAATCCCTCTCCCACTAGATATACAATCTTTTCTTCTGAAACACACAAAGCTCTTCTGGAATTTATAAGTTTCTTTCTTGTTTTACAGCTATTTGTATATCTTATCTCTCATACTAGATTATAAACTCCTTTAGGATGGGGACTATATCTTCTTTTTATTCCTCAGTCCTGCTTACCATCAAACCTTGAATGCAGTATGCACTCAATAAATCTTTGTTTGGTAAATAAAGAAATGCCCAGCCTAAAGCCTTATGAATCAAAAAGTAGGGTATATCAAATTAGAAACCAGGGCTGGAGGTAGGGTTGTGTCCAAAGGTTTTTGGTACCTAAAACATTTTAACATTTAAGATTTATTATTACATAGTAATACTGATAATAATAATTTACATAGCACTTTAAGACTCAAAATACTTTAATAAGGTATTTTATTAGCTCCTCACAACAACCTTGCAGAGAGTTGCTATTATCACTCCTATTTTACAGATCAGGAAACTGAGGCAAGAGAGGTTAAATGACTTTCCGGGGTCACACAATTAGTGAGTGTTTGAGTCAGGATTCAAACTCAAGTCAGCTAGATAGTGCAGTAGATGAAGTGCCAGAGTCAGAAAGACCTGAGTTCATAACCCTGCCTCAGACACTTCCTTAGCTTTCTAACCTTGATAAAATCAGTTAACTTCTTGAAGCCCCAGTTCCTTCATCAGTCAAATGAGGAGAGTAATAACATCTACTGCCCATGAGACTAAAATGAGAAAAAATATATACATAATACACACACATACATATATATATATACACACAAATATATGTGTATATGTGTGTGTGTGTTTGTGTATTTACACACAGTGCTTTGTAAACTTTAAAGTGCTATGTAGACTTTAATAATCAAGACCTAAAGTCAGGGAGATATTGGCCCTGGTCTGTTAGAGCAAGATTTGTCTTCAATTACTCCCTGTCTACTGGCTTCTCTGTTGCTGCCTAAAAACATATCCATGTCTCCTTCATCCTTAAAAAAAAAAAACCCTCACCTGATCTAGCCATCCACTCTATCTTTCATTCTGTATTCTTCCTCCCCTTATCAACTAAAAGGAGAAAATAATTTATAGTCAGTAGCTACACCTCCTCTCATTTCATTTTAAACATCAATTTCTGGCTTTTAATACCATCATTTAATTGATACTGACTTCTTGAAAGTTAACCAGTGAACCAGGAATGGTGGTAGACATCTGAAATCCCAACAAATTATAATTACAGAGGACTGGAGATGAATCACATGACCACTTCTGTCAGAAAGGTGATGGACTCAAAATATAGAGTGAGAGACATTTCTGGATACGACTAATGAACGAATTCACTTGACTATGCATAATTATTATGAGTCTTCTCTTCTCCTCTCTCTTCTTCTCTCTCATTTAATGTGGGAATGATGAGAGAGAGAAAAAAATATTCATTAACTGAAAAAAACAATTTCAGAAAGAATATTAGCTTCTTCAGGACAAGGACTGTTTCATGTTTGTCACCATAACTCCAGTGCCTAGAATAGTGCCTTGTACATAACTGGTGTTTATTTTTTTAATTTAAATACTTATAGGGAATCATGCTAGATTACTCAAAAAACAGATAAAGCATGTGATGGGGGAGGGGGAGGGGTTTATGGGCGATGCCATGGTTGCTTTG
>NW_027187351.1:6301305-6358892 GCF_028583685.1 Petaurus breviceps papuanus
GTGGGGCTAGTCGTCTAGATCTGTTGCGAGGGCAAACGCCCGCAACAAGCATGGTCTTATTTTGTATTAAAGCTTAGTAACAATAGTTCCCATTTACTTAATCCTCAAAGACTGTTAAAGTTCTTTCTGCACAACAGCCCCATGAGGAAGATAGTAAAAGTATTATTATCCCCAGTTTACAGATGAGGAGATTAATGTGACTTACCCAAAGTCCTCTAGCTAAAATGTTTAGAAATAAGACTCAGAGACAAATCTTCTAAGACAAGGAATAGTATTGTTATCACTATATGAAGGTGCCTTTTTAAAGGAGATATTGTGTATTTGGAATGTTTTCAAAAAATATTTAAATATTTCACTACCATACACTAATAGATCCATAGATTTATCTCATCAACTTGTGGACTCCGTCTAATAATGCCTATTGTAACTGATCCATTCCTACCTATTCTGTGCAACTCTCATCCAATATATCTATGCAGAAGGTCCACCCAACATGCTGGAGTCCTTCTTTTAGGTCTCTTGACATTGTATAGATAACAATGAAGTATGTGAGCTGTCATTGAAGATCCCTTGTTTTGAGTATGTGAGCAAACCTACCTTATTTCCAGTCATGTATTTCTTTGATAGTATTCTCTATCCCTTCTCTTCTACAATTACTTAGCCTTCTTACACCTCTCCATTGCTTTGGGGGGAGAGGAATGATTCTTAACTTTAATTCTTTATAGACTGAAATATTTCATACATCACAGGCAGGATATTGTTTCAAAAGATGTACCTGTTGCATTGAGAAGTGTAAGGTCACTTAAACACTGCATTTTCCCCAAAGCAATCAAGCCTGCCCTCCTTTTCTTATTCAATTCTTGGCCCAGCTGCCTACCAAATTATAGTGTCTGTCTAAGATAAATATACTGATTGATGAACTGTATGGGTTGTCTACCCTATTTCATAATTATAGTCTGCACAATAGACATTGATCATCCACTTGGTTCTCCCAATGTGTATGGTTAGGCCAAATTCTTTTGTATAATATAAAGATTATAGGTCCCATGTAGGAGACTCTGGAGTGTTCAGGCGCTAACTGTAGTCAGTACAATGCCATCTGTAAATGGGAACAATTGAAAGACCTCATTATCTAGGGAGAATCTCTTCAATTTCAGCTGTGCACTTAACCTCCTCCACAGCAATAGCTCCCATCTTAGTCAAGCCTATCTGCCTGTTTTAAGCCTCATTTGATATTAATAACTAGAGGATCATCAAAGTTATCTCTTTTTTTACACGTTTGTTTTCTTTTTTGGATGGGGGAAAGCAGGGCAATTGAGGTTAAGTGACTTGCCCAAGGCCACACAGCTAGCAAGTGTTGTGTCTGAGGCTGGATTTGAACTCAGGTCTTCCTGACTCCAGGGCCAGTGCTCTATTCACTGTGCCACCAAGCAGCCCTCTTTTGTTACACTTTAGAAAGATCAAATAAATGTGCACAGGGTTTTCTGTCTGATGATACCAGTCTCAGTATTTTAAGGACAACACTACTTTTAAGACACAGACAAGACACTTCGAACAAGTCTTCCAGTTTATTAAACTAGTCTATTTTGCAGCTGTGTGGACTGAGTTGCTGTTTTGAAAAGAAAGGGTTTGAATTCACACTCCACATGGTGGGAGCCAGTGCTTTTCAGCTGATGGGGATGTAATCACCACTTCTGTCTTTATTTTGGAGTTCGTCACTTAATTATATGAGCCATCAAGCATGAGGAGAAAAGATAATTGTGAGGATGGCACAAGAAGAAACAGCCACCCCCAAAAGTCCAGGAAAGTTCTGGAAGTAAGAATGCTAGCCAGAGGAACAGAAACACAGGATGGTATTTACTGTTTTAGAGACAGCCAAAGAATCTTGGAAATAATTGCCATCAGCAATTTGCTTCCAAAAGCACCCAGACCAAGTCAAGTGGGTAACTAGCTACCAGGTTAACTGAGAAAGAGGGCAAGAGAGAAAGAAGCTAAACTATTCACAGGCCATACAAGTTGCTCCAATACACAGCACAAAGAGGAGCTAAAAGTGACAGCCGATAGTCAGTGCAGTGCTTTTGAAGGCAAATGAGAAACAGAATAAATAATATGACTGCACTTGTTTAATGAGCCACAAAGAGGACACTCTGCTCCTTTCCATTCTGTGAGCAATAGCTTCCCCAAGATGCAGTGACTCTGCCTGCAAAAGTATTTGAGGAAGAAATTCTGCAACTTCACCCAACTTCACAAGTTGGTTGTAAATACATTGCAAAACTGATTGCAGAATTATTGTCCGTTAGACACACTAGGGAACTGGTAAATAAACTGAGACTGGGCAGCTTTGTGTGTGTGGAGTCAAACACATATATACATGCATATATGTGCTCATTGGTATGGCAGGTACTTGCCCTGTTTCTTCTAATCCACTGGGCACTGGGCAATGTGGTTTGAACCTGTAATCCATTGGACCCTACATTGTTATGATGCACCTGACAGCAGTTCTACTGAGCTACAACTCTGATTGCTGTATTGGTAGAAACTAATACCTTCAAATTACATGGAGGCACGTGTTTTAGTAACGTGTAATATATAGTACAACTACTAGAGAAGGAAATGGCATTGTCAAGAAAACCCAATGGACAACATTGACATGCTATTGTCCACAGGGTCATGAAGAGTTGCACGAAGACTAAACAACTGAACAACAACAAATACAATTTGTCTATGAAAGAAAGAATTAGAATTGTTATAAGTAAAGCACTTTAAGGTTTGCAAAGTGGTTTGCAAGTATTATCTTATTTCATCCTCAAAACAACCTGGAGAGCTGGGTTCTATTTTTATCTTTATTTTACAGATGAGGAAAATAAGGCTTGCCAAGATTAAGTGACTTACTCAAGGTCACACAGCTAACAAGTATCTGAGGCAGAATTCAAAGTCAGATCCTTCTCTCTTCAGGTTCAATGCTCTACCCTGCACCACCTAGCTGGAGAAATGGGGACTTATCATCCAGCTGTATAAAAAGTTTCATAGTGCAGGATTCTCATTAGCTCAACATATGAGGTTTTGGGGATTCTGTGTGAATGTGAGAAATATTTATATTATTTATTTCAATTAAATTCAATAAGCATTTATTAAACACTTACTATGTGCCAGATACCCTGCTAAGTGCTGCTGATACAAAGACAAAAAACACAAAACCATCCCAGCGCCTACCCTCAAGGTGCTTACAATCTTCTGATATATCTTAAAAAGTCTTCCCAATGAAGACTTTGAATTGATGTAGTTTGAAGAAACTGGAAGAAAGTAATATGTAATGACTAAAAAACAATATAAATGAAAAGAGTAACAACAAAAGAAACTGAATGCTCTGAAATTATCATGACCAAACTTGGTCCCAGAAAGGAGATATAAAAAGGCACCTCTGGGGGTGTATAATATTGTGTATAGCCTTGAACTTGGTTTATGTGTTGTTTAGTTTTGTTCATGTGATTTCTTTTGGTCTCTTAAATTTTTTGTTGTAAGGGATACAAGGAGCAGGAAAGGGGAGGGGGAATCTAGATTATGAAATAACAAAAGATATCAACAGTTTTTTTTTTTTTAGTTTTTCTATTTTGAAACTCAAATCCCTTCTTTCATCTCCCCCTTTTGTCATTTTGGGGAACATGACTATTGACAACAATGGGCAATAGAGTTTTCAGGAGAGATTTACAGCATTAGGATGCCTTCAGGTAGCTTCAGGGCCAGCAGGATTCAGTTTGGACTGTTGCTAGCATAACAAAAGAGACAGGAAATATGGGAGTTTTTGAAAGGGGACACTGTAACAAAGAGAAAAATGATGGGGATAGGACTTCTTCTCAGGGCACTAGCTCTCATGAGCAGTCCAGAGATAATGGGAAAGTCATCTGTAGTATATCCAGTAGGACAGAGATAAGCAAGCCAAGTCAATGCAAGGCCCAAGACCTTGCCACCCAGTGTGGAAGGAAAAGTCTGCCAGATACCTCTAAGTCTTCAGTTCTGGGACCCATGTGACAATATGACCATGTATGACCTACAGTGTTTGAACAAGTTTTACTCTGTATTGAGAACACAACACCAAGCACAGTCATAGAAGAGAGGACTCGACAGGACTTGTCTGAGGGGAGTTGTTTTGTCAAAGACAACACTTTATTGGGTTGATATGAGATTAGGAAACAGAAATAGATATCAGCTCAAAAGGAATTTCTGTTTGGGGAAGGACTGGATCTGGGGTTGGAATGTTCCATTCTCTGTCACATTAGTTAATGCTTCTGATTTTATAATGCTTTTTACTAATTCAAATAAACTGTATGCTTAAATTCTGACCTTGAGCATAATACGGGAAGGAAAGGGAAAAGGTATGGCCAATATATATGGGGGCTGAGCTAGAAGTAGTTCACCATTCTGGTAGGTAAAACATAAAGAGCACCTAATATAGCAGTTGAGACAGATAGTTCTATGCTCCTAGGGTCCTGATGATTTATCAAACTGTTAAATTTGTTGCATCAATACAAGGAATGGGATTAATATTGGGAAGTGGGTGAACAGCTATGGGAACAGAATAACAAATAGGCTTAGGAGCAAGATGGACCTGGGAAAGAACCTAGGAGCTACTATCCAAGGTGTAGATGAGAGTATGACACTGCCAGTTACTCAGAAATTCAGCTTCTTCAGCAAAGATGAATAGGTTTGATAGGTGACCATGGTACCAATAAGTCTATAAATTCAAAAGGCTGATTTGATTAAAGGTATTAGAAGCTCGGGCAATGAAATTGGGCAAAGGAGGAAAGAAGGGTTACAAATAGAGTAAAAAGTTAAAAAATAGGGTAGGAACAGATAACAAAGATTCTGTATCAAAGGGTTAGGCAAACAAATAGATAAAGGAAAACTAGAGGATCCAGCGATTACTGAAATAGAAAGTGGCAACAGACATTACAATACATTATGATAAGATAACATAGGATAGGCAACAACTAATGTTTATTAAGCATCTATTGTGTGCAGACCACTATTCTAGGCTTTGAATACTGAACTAGGGGCAAAAGGACAGATGCATCGTCGTCATGGTACCAAGAAACCTTGATAACTGAGGCTGTTCTCTTTCTCAGGTCTAGATTTTTGTATGTCAATCTTTTCAAAATAAGCAAAAATGCCAATGTCACCAGCATGTATATAATAATGAAACAAAGAGTAACTTTAAACCAAACAATTCAACAATTATTTTAATCGGAAATGTTGCAATGGAAATTAATAAATTTCCACAAATAGTAAAATTTTTAAAAAATTCTGTAGAACTATCTGCTCTGCAGAAAATGTCCTTATGTGTCCAGAATAGGAATTATGAATGGACTGACGTGGCCAAACAATTCATCACCTAGTGATCAGCCTACTGATGATGGGCATTTTTGTACACAATTTGGTTGGTCCTTAGAAAATAAACATAGCTGATTGCCAGGGCCAAATTTGAAATTTTTGCAGCAGGGTAGGACCTCCTTGAATCTACACTTTGATAATGTAACCCATGGTCACCTTCATGATACATGAGGTATGGAAGTGGGATCCCAAGCTGCCTTCTAAACCAGCAACCCCCTTTTTAAATATTAATGTTCTTATGATGATGTTTTATGTCTTCAAGTCATGAAATTCCAGGAACCACCATCCTGGGTTGCTCAAAGGTAAGAGACAGTAGGCTGCACATTGTAATCAACAATCAATCATAAACACAAAACAATCATTTGACTTCTGGGTCATGTGATTAGCAAGATTGTAGATGGTATAATTTGCCAAATTCCCAAAATCTCTCAAAATTGACTAAAATAAAAATTATGTATAAGAGGTGAAATCATTGTATCTATATTCAGGATCAGTGGGGCAACTCAGTAACACAGTGGATGAAGCACTGGGCCTGTAGTCAGGAAGACTCATCTTTCTGAGTTCAAATCCAGCCTCAGATACGTATTAGTTGTATGTCCCTGGGCAAGTCACTTAACTCTGCTTGCCTTAGTTTCTTCATCTGTAAAATGAGCATGAAAAGGATATGGCAAACTACTCCAGTATTTTTGCTGAGAAAACCCAGAATGGGATCATGAAGAGTCAGACATGACTGAACAAGACTGAATAACAACAATAAAACCATGTGCTAGACACTGATTCAATAAGTCTCTATTAACAATTTTTCAGTACAGAACACTGTATCAGATCCTGGAAGGAACTGAAATTTTACATAAGAAATGCCCTTATCCCTCAGCTTCTTAATAATAATCCTGAGAAAAGGATCTTTCTTATCTGTACTCCTCTGGGGTTTGGGCTGTCTTTCATTGCTCATGCCTTTCCTAGAGGCCTTTACGGTGTCCTTATCCTTCCTCCTATCCTACTGGGTTTTTACTAGACATTTTTTAAGGTTCATTCCATCTTTAGGTGAATTTCAGCTTCTTCATGCATTCTTCACTGGTTCTTCTAAGCTACTGATTCAGTTTGGTCTCCCTAGTTACATATGTGGCCTCAGTGACTGGCACCATCTTTACATGCAGCTTTGCCACCTGGTACTATCTCCCATTGCCAGATGACACTGCCTGTACACTGGCCATCATCCTCATCTCCCTCCCATCAGTACCCTGGACTCAGCCCCTGGGAGTCTGGCTCTCATAGGTGAGATTTCAACTCATCATGTCCCTAATTAGGCCCCACATCACATCCCAGCCATCTCCACACCACGCTACTGACTGCAACACACCTGCCCCCCATCCCTACTCCTTTCTAGCTCACTTTTATGTGTTATTCTCTTTTGGGAATATAAGTTCCTGGAGGGCAAGGGATGTGTTGTTTATTTGTGTTTATACCTCTAGTTCTTAAAACAGTTTTTAGCACCATAGTATGTCCAGAATCCACCTGTTGTAGCAAAAAAAAAAAAAAAAGCATTGCATTTGGAAATAAAAGACCTCTAGATGTTCAGTCCTACACAAAGGAGAAGGGGGAAGGGAACAAGCATTTATTAAGCATCTACTATGTGCTAGGCACTAGGCTAATCACTTTATAAATATTATCCCATTTGATCATACAACAAACATTACCATGGAGAAAGGGCATTTCTAGCTGACACAACTTTCCATGGTGATACTGATGGAGCAGAAGGAAGAGAAAATATAAATAGAACTGACTAGTGTCTTGAGTGAGGCCATAGTGCTTATAGTCTACTCGTATATCCTATAGAATGCTTTATACTTGCATACTTCCCTGCTGACTCCCAGTTGTTCCATATTCTATTTCTTTGTTGTTGTTCAATCATTTCAGGTTTGTCTGACTCTCTGTAACCCCCATTTGGGGTTTTCTTGGCAAAGGTACTGGAGTGATTTGCCATTTCCTTCTCCAGCTCATTTTATAGATGAGAAAACTGAGGCAAAGTTAAGTGATTTGCCTATGACTGCACACCTAATAAGTGTCTGAGGCCAGATTTGAACTCAGGAAGGGGAGTCTTCTTGACTTCAGGCCCAGTACTCTAACCATTTCACCACCTAGCTATTCTATTTCTTACCTTTTATCTTAAATGGAAAGAACACTGATGGATTCTGGAATCAGAGCAGCTGAATTCAGTCAGTTAGCATGTTTATTGGTCACTTACAGTGTGCTAGGTTAAAAATCCTGCCTCTGACATCTACTGTTTGTATGACCTTGGGCAAGTCACAATCTCACTGGGTCTTAGCTTCTTTATCTATAAAATGAGGAGGTTGAACTAGATGGCCTTTGAGGTCCCCTTTGCCCATGAGTCTATAGCCTTTAAAGTTATTGTTGTTGAGCCATTTTTCAGTCATGTCCAACCCTTTGTGATCCCATTTAAGGTTTTCTTGGCATAGAAACTGGATTGGTTTCCCACTGCTTTCTCCAGCTCATTTAACAGATGAGGAACTGAGGCAAACAGGGTTAAGTGACTTGCCCAGGGTCACACAGCTAGGAAGTATCTGAGGCCAGATTTGAATTCAGAAAGAGTACTCTTGACTCCAGGACCTGCAGTCTATCTGTGCCACCTACCTGCCCCCACTTTCAGAGTAGGTGACCTTTATATCCAGCATAGATTTGTGTTTAAGTCCTCCTTTCCACTGGATAATTCTTCCTTCAGTCCTTCTTGATTGCCCACAATTACCTAACACAGTCAACCTCAACTTCTTAGAACTCTAGGATCAGAAAATATTATTTTCTACCAATAAGCTCTATCCTCCAATCAAGGTTTCCAACATGGCTGACCTGCAGCCCACCCGAAAGAGAGCCTCAGAGTAGGCGGAGCTTGTAGTCTTGAGGACAGTAGCTCTGCAGTTGACTGGTTTCACTGACCTAGATAGAAGAAATAGACTCCCCAAGGTGTTTTCAGTAGGCTGATAGAGTACTTCCTGGGTTTTCTGGCCCAATGCAAGATGTCAAGTTAAAAAGAAACAGGTAAATCTAATCCAACCCCCTCATTTTACAGATGAGGCAGCAAGGTAGGGTGGAAAGTGTTTAATTTGAAGTCAAAGCCTCCTGTATTTGAATCCCACTTCTGTCACCTGTGTGATCTTGGGCACTTATAGTCTCCCTGGGTCTCAATTTCTTTAACTATCATATGAAGTGGTTGAATTAGATGACTTCTGAAGTTCATTCCAACCCTAGATCAACAATACTTTGACACGGTACAAAGGAGTTAAGTGACTTGTTCAAAGTCACATAGACCTCCACCTCCTGTGGCATCTTGGGTCAAAGTAGCCTTTATTATATCTGTTTTGGCAGAAGTATTGAAATATATGGAATTTTTCTTTCAGTATGTTTCAAGACACTTTTGATGCATGTTCTGAAATTGCCTACCTCCAGATTTACAGGCTCTGGAAGGACAAAAGATTGTGTTAGAGTCAACATAACCCCTCTCAGATCCCAAGGCAAAACTGGTATAAAATACCAGAGTCAACGGTATGACTTGGATGCCAACAAAGTGAATGCAAGCTAAAGCTGAATTAATAGAGGAATGAGTTCTAGAATGAGAGAAATTATAGTCTCACTGTATTGTGCCTTGAGTATTTAGTATGCCCTCATACTTAGTATGAGGGCAGTAGCTCTGCAGTTGACCGGTTTCACTGACCTAGACAGTATTGATATGGTATTTAGTTTTGGGTGCCATGATTTAGAGAGAATATTGACAAATTAGAAATTTCCAAAAAAGAGAGACCAGGATGTTGACAACATAGAGATCATGACCTATGAGTACTGTTTAGGAGAAATTGGGAAGATTGGTTTCCTGGATCAAGGACCATATGGAAGTTGATCAGTTCTCATAGTCAATCAGTCAACAAATATTTGTTAAATGTTTGCTATGTGGCAAACACTGTAATAAGCTCTCTGAATGCAAATACAAACAAAAAAATAGTTCCTGTCCTCCAGGAGCTTACATTCTAATGAGGGTAGAAAATAGATAAAAGAAAGCTGAGAAGGAGGAGAAGGTATTTGTTATCCATGATGAACTAACCAGTGAGCTTGGCTACCAATCTACCTGAGTTGATTCAGCAGTGAGCTTGTCATGGGTGAAGCTGTTGCAATCTCACTAGCATTCTTCTGGCCTACCCACTGGCAACTTCTTTGCAAAAGAAGTATCAGGTTAGAATGAGTCCTGCTGCCTGAGCTCCAGACACCCCCTAGATATTGAATCTGGACCCTGTTACCCTATGTTCCACTGTAGATTTATACTATAATTATAAAATTTAATGATAATTCCAGAACTTGCCTTTTTATACAAACTATAGGTTCTAATTCCAGTCTCCCCGAATTCTTGGGATCATGAATTTTGAGCTGAGAAGGCTTCCAGAGGTCATCTAGTACAAAGTTTTCTTTTTTGCAGATGAAGAAATTGAGGTCTAGGAAGTTATGTGACTTCAGGGGAATAATTAACAGAGACAGAATTTGATTTGAGGTCCTCTGACTCTGAATTCAATGTACATCTTTCCGCTATTTTATAGTCTGCTTCCACTCACTAACACAGGTTAGTGCTTATGTACTCCTGTATGGTTTACAAAACCCTTTACATATATTGTCTGATTTGATCCTCACAACAACCCCATGAGATAGGTGCTATTATTATCCTCATTTTAAAGATAAAGAAAGTTAGACTGAGAGAGGTTAAGACATCAAATGTCATTCATCCACAGCTAGTAAGGGATTGAAGCAGGATTCAAATTCAGGTCTTTCTGACTATATATGTAGTTTTGCTCTGTATACAGCTACTCTTATGGCCAATGACTACTTCAATTAACTACTTTAAAGTCCTGGAATAACTTGAAATGCAATACTCAGGAAGCCAAAGGGGTATAGAGATAGAAAGTGGGCCATTATGAACTCTTTGGGAGCCCATAATTTTGAAAACTTAGCCTATAACCCAGGAATTAATGGACCTTCCTGGAAACCTTGGACTGAGTGGCAAGCCCTCTTCCTTTCACTCACATGGAAAGTCTACTGAGTAGAGTTAGCCCCATCACAACATATCTTTTGTATTTAATTGTACTTATTGCCATGTGCTCACCTTAAATTCAAATTTCATGAATGAGAAGAATACATAGTCTTAGTCTCACAGAAATAATGAGACCATTTCTGTAATTGGTGGAAGGGTAAAGTTATAAGTCCAAGAAGAGGAACCTGCACACAACATACATACCTCGGAGTTGGTAAAGACCTTTCACCAAAACTATCACATTCATTCATTCATTCATTCAATAAGAATTTATTACACACTACTAATCAATAAACATTTATTAAGCACCTACCATGAGCCAGGTACTGTGCTAAGTATACAAAAGAGACAAAACTCAGTCCCCACCCTCAAGGAGCTTACAATTTAATCAAATACTATGTGGCAGGCTCTGTGATAGACACTGGAAATACAAAACCAGTCCTTGACTACAAAGAACTTACATTTGATAAAAGTCAAGCATCATGTACACAGATGAAAACTAAGTAATTTCAGGGAAGGAAAAGCATTTACAACTGAGAGATCAGAGTTGATGTCCTATAAGAGGCTGTGCTTGAGCTGTCCTTTAAAGAAAGCTAGGGATTCTAAGAGGTGAGGACTCATCACCTCAAGTTCAGGGAATCCATTATAGAGGAAGTCATGGTGTTCCATTCTATTCTGGGGTCACAGAGAAAAAAAGAAGAGTGTCATTAGTACATCAGCCCAAGGCCACACTAAAGCAATGGGACAAGGAGATGGTGTGACCAATATCCTACCACTAGAAAAGAATGAATTTTCTTTTGTGTGGAAAAGCCACATTTTCCAAGCCTCATTTTCCCCACATCTCCTGATTAGACAAAAGGTCCAATGTTTTCACTCTTGACTTATTACATACCAATTCCCCCAGGGTTTGAATAACTCCTGTGCCCTCTATTTCCTGCCTCCCACCTTGCCCTTTGAATTTGACATTCAGATGAACCCTAGCTTGACCCAGCATGGACTGTGGTTTACTCTCCCAGACCATGACTCAGATTATACCCTCTTTTCCACTGAAGAGTTCTTCCCTCAGGCCCTGCTGATTGACCTTAATTATATACAAACTTAAGCTCTAATTAATGTGGGCACTCCTGCCAATGGTACAGATCACAACTTATCCGCACCTTCCTGTGCAACCCTGGCCCAAATCCTTCTGGAAATCCTTCATAGGGGGTTCACCTAAGTGCTGAGGGCCTTCCTCTTCCTTCTTAACTTGGGGCCCATGAACCATATATATAATATGTATATATGTATATGTATGTATGCATACATTTATATACATATGCACAACACACATGCCCATATACTTATATATGTATATATGTGTGTGTATGTATATCTATTAACATATGTGTATGGCTGATTTCAATATAATTGGTTTCCTTTGTAATTCTTTGCATTTTATTTTATGCATTTAAAAACGTAATTCTGAGAAAAAAAATCCATAGACTTCACCAGACTGCCAAAGGGGTCCATGATACCAAAAAAAAAAAAAAGGGCAAAGAAAGGAATTAAGCATCTACTATTTCTTAATGGCACTGTGCTAATTGCTTTTCACAAATATATCTCATTTGATCCTCAAGACAACCCTTGGAGGTAGGTACTATAATCATCTCCATCTTATAGTTGAGGAAGCTAAGGAAGATAGAATTTAAATGACTTGCCCCCAATTAATATAGGTAATAAGTGTCAAAGGCTGGATTTGAGCCCAGATCTTCCTGACTTCAGGCCCAATACTCTGTCCATTGTTCCACCTAGCCATTAAGACTAGGACTTCTAACACTGCATGGATGCCAGGGCAGGAGGTCAATTATCTGTCCCTTCTTTTTGCTTCTCCTTTAGCCTGCTCCTTGTGCAAACTGTTATCAAGTCTTGTTGAGGTACTGTTTAAAGCCTGGAAAACAATTTCTACATTTCCCTGGTGATATTTTTTATATAATTTCTCCCACACCATTATGTGGCCACCTTTCCAAAGCCATCATGATTCTTTCCTTTGCACTTTGAGCAAACAATAACTTTAGTTCCAAAGAGATCAAGCTGTTTCATGACTCAGCAAGCAGCATCACTGGAAGAATATTAACATTAAGATGGGTGATTGGAGGGAGTACATTTCAGCATGGGAGTAGAGGAGCAAGGGGTGGCCCATGCAAAGACAAGGAAATGGATAGACTACAGTGTGTGAGGACCAGAGGGAAGACCAGTTTGGCTGGATTGTTGAAGGGGACTGGGATTGGGAAGGAGAACAATGTAGAATGAGGGTAGAAAATTAGGTTGGATTCAGGTTCTGAAGTGCTTTAAAATCTAAAGAGAAGAGTTTGTTTTCTTTTCCTAGAGTCACTGAAGTCACTGCAATTTATTAAGTAGGAAGGGGAGTAACATCTTCAGTTCTTCAATTAGGGAAAGCAACTTTGGCAAAAGTGTGGAGGTTGGGCTGGATTGAAAAGAGGCTTGAAACTGGGAGATCAATTAGGTGAGAATTGATGAAGGACCTGAACTAAAGTAATAGCTGGGGTGGATAGAAAAAGAGGTCATATGTGAGAGTCATTGTGAAGGCAGAAACAGCAAGATTTGGTGCCTGACTAGGTATATGAGCTGAGGAAGAATAAGGAGTTGAAGAAAATGCTGAGGTTATGAACCCTAAAGCCTGGAAAGATGGTAGTGTCTTCAACAGGAATAAGAAAGTATGGGAAAGGGGTGAGTTTTAGGAAAAGATAATGAGATCTGTTTTGGAGATGTTGAATTTGAGATGTCTCAAGTACATCCAGTTTATGATAAAAGAACAGAGGCTGAGAGAGTTTACATGACTTGCTGTGGTCACAAGGTTAATAAGTGAGGGAGGATTTGAACTCAGGTCTTCTTGACTCCAAGTCCAGCACACGATACACCAAACTAAAACCTAGACACTCAATTCTATTTGTTCTGTATAAATATTAATGTTACGCTAGTATTGCTTCCTTACTATTTTCTACTTTTGTGGTTTTATGGCTTTTGTGGGCTGGCCTTTTTGTGGGAACCTAACTTCCATCTATGATATTCAGTGGGAAAGTGTGTTTTTTAGGTTCTAAAATGACTGACTTCAAACAAACTTTTGGAACATAATCATTTGTGATCTGGGTACTGACTTACACAGCTTAATCTATTAGGGTTAATGCTATTTTAAAGGTTTCTTTTGTAGTTTTCTCCCATGGCCCCTCTCCCTGGGTCTAGTTGTACTTTATTTCTGTATCTGATTTCCTTTTTAGTTTCCTCTTTTTTTAAAAAACTGCCCTTAATGAATTTACCATTTCCTATTTGTGAATTGTGAATGTAATTTCTTTCCTTAAGGAATCAGTTGAGGGGGCTCCAATTAAAGAGTATTGATTAAGCACCATTATATTTCAGGTACTGTGCTAGATGTTGAGGATACAAGTACATTGAATGAAATAACAGTTGTTTTCAATAAGCTTACATTCTAATATATATATTATAAATATAAAGTTAATTAATATAAATACATATAAAGTTAATAAATATAGTGTATGTACTTAAATATATGTAACTAAATACAAGGAGATACAAGGAGATTTGGGAGGCAGGGCATTGGCAATTGAGGGGTTTAGGGAAGCCTTCATGTGGATGATTGTACTTGAATTGAATCTTACTTTTTTTGCCTTTTTTTGAGGGGGAAGACAAGGCAATTGGGGTTAAGTGACTTGCCCAAGGTCACACAGCTAGTAAATGTTAAGTGTCTGAGGTTAGATTTGAATTCAGGTCCTGCTGACTTCAGGGCCGGTACTCTATTCACTGCACCACCTAGCTGCCCCACTTGAACTGAATCTTAAAGGAGAAGGGCAATCTATGAAACAGAGGTGAAGGAGTGCATTTCAGGCATTGGAGGATGGCCAATACAAAAGGATGGAAGTGGGAGATGGAGTGTGGTGGGCAAGGAGAAGAGAAAAGGCCAATTTGGCTGAATCTCCTAGATAGCAGACAAAAGCCTTCTTTACCTATGAACCTCTTGGAGATCACATGCTTTTGTTTTTCCCTCCCCTACTGAGGTCATCAAAGGGGACTTCACTTGGGAGACACTAGACTAATGTTCTAATTAGAACCTTGAGACAGATTTAGCCTCTAAGCGTCTCCCTTTTTGGTAGCAATTTCCCTGCTCCAAGGCTAGTACAATTCCCATCCTTTGATTTAGCAATACCTGTAATTCAGAATTTCTATGTGAAAACTCCTGACTACTGTTCTTGGTCCCTGAATTCTCAACCCTCTACAATTCTGATTTCTGCTTCCGCTGTAACATCCCTCTGGAATCCTTGTTCTATTGTTGACAAACTTCACTTCTTCCTAGATCTCTTCCCCCTACACGTCTTTCATGTTTTGGTGTTCACTGAAATCTATCTTTTCCATCAAAAGTCATCCTTCCATGCCTTTTCCAATGCTGGCAGCTTTCACCTCTTTTCCCTACAACTGACAGGACCAGAAGGAGGAGCTGGCATTTTTCTTGCCATCCTCGGCTGCTTCCAGACATTCTTTATGCTCTCCAAAACTTAGGTTCCTTTGAAGCACAATCTGATTGTACCAGCCTATCCAGACCCTTGTTGCTGTATTCTGGTTACTTCACAGTCTATCTAAATCCCTGCTGTTTTCCTTAATTATGTTTATCCTTCAAATACTGTGACTTCTGAACTTCTTAATTTCCATGATTCCTATTTCTATTCTATTTTTGCTATCCACAGAGAGGTTGATACTTTAGACCTTGTCATTACTCAAAATTGTTCCACTATCAAAATCATGAATTGTAAAAGGTTCCTCTTTCATCACAACCTCCTACTTTTTCCTAAACCTATACTCAGTCCCAACCTCACCCTAAGGCCCTTCCATTTTCCTACTCCATCATCTCTATTTTCAGTTCATTTTTTACCCTATACCTTGTCTAGGGGCAACCAGGTGGCACAGCGGATAGGACATGAGGCCTAGAATCAACAAGACTCCAAGTTCAAATCCAGCCTCAGATACTTACTGTGTGACCCTGGGCAGGCCACTTAACCCTGTTTGCCTGAGTTTTCTCATCCATAAAATAAGCTGGAGAAGAAAATGATAAATCATTCCAGTGTCTTTGCCAAGAAAACCCCAAATGGTGTTATGAAGGGTCAGACATGACTGAATTGACTGAACAACAAAATACCCTGTCTGCCATTATAACTTCTTTGGTCCCATATTCCTTGATAATCCTTAACCTTGGGCTACCTCAACTATTTGCCTCTATGCTTTTACCCCAAAGCAGTTGAATGCTAATGGAGGAAGTCACAAAACAGGCTTGATCAGACCCATTACAAATTAAGTACTGGACTTAGAGTAAAAAACACCTCTGACGTTTATTAACTGTGTAACTGTGAGGAAGTCAATTAATTTCTCAGAACCTCAATTTTCCTTATCTGTAAACTACTTCACAAGATTATTTGGGGACTCAAATGAGATAACATGTAAAAAAATATGTGTAATACATTTTATAAATTTTAAAGTGCTATAAAAATGAAAGTTGGTATGATCACATAACCCCATAATGACTTCAACTGTCCTTTCACTTCTACAAGGATATCTTTTATTCATCTCTAACTATCACACTCCCAACTATGACTCTTCCAGACTTCCTGAAGCCATCAACTCTATCTCCAGCCCAGCCTCACCCTAGAAAATAATCTCATCTTGTATTTTACTGAGAAAATGGAGATGATCTGCTGTGAATTCCTGCCTCTGTCTTCTATACCTCAAAACTTCTCCAAAGCCTTACTTCACCTCTCCTACTTTGCTCTAATCTCAAAAGTAACCATTCTCCTTGCCAAAGCTAACTGCTCCATATTTGTTTCCCACCTCTGTTTTTTGGGAACCTCCCATTCTCTTTCTCACCTTCTTCTCCATGTCTACTGGATCATTCTACAGTACCTACAAACAGATATTCAGGATATTTAGCTTTCTCTCATAAAAAGGGACCTTCCCTTAATCTTACTATTCCCTTGAGTTATCATTGTATATCTCTCCTTTTTGCTATAAAAATTTCTTTAAAAAAGAAATTTTTGTGCACTTATCTCAGATTCTGTAATTCAGAACCTCTAGGTGAAAACTCCTGTCTAGTGCTGTTGGTTACCATATTCTCATCCCTCTACAATTCTGATTTCCCTCTAGACTCTTTCCTCTGGAATCTTGGTCTCCTAGAACTTACCACATATTTCTCTCCTACTCCCAAAGATCTCAAAATCTAGCTTCTAGTCCCATTACTGTACTGCAACTACACTCTCACAGGTTTCTCATGACCTTTTAACTACCAAACCCAATAGTCTTTTCTTGGTTCTCATGCTCTTTGACCTTTCTGCTGCTTTTGACACAGGTAACCACCCACTTCCTCCTAAACTCTTTCCTCTTTTGGCTTCTGTAATCCTGCCCTCACCTGCTTTTCTTCTTACCTGTCCAGCTACATGAAGGCATGGATCACCATCACTGGTTCATTCTCATGACAGCTCATGCTCATCATATCCAAAGCTGATCTTGTCTTTTCTCAAATGCTGCTGCTTCTCTCATTTCCCTTCTCCTGTGGAGAGTACCAGTTTCCTTTTAGTCACTTAGGCAGAAGATATTAGTATCAACTTGGACCCATAGGATCATAGATTTAGAACCAGAAAGGGCCTTAGAGGACATTGAGTTCAACCCCTTCATTTTTACCATTGAGAAAACTGGGACTGAGAAGAGTTTAACCATAGTCATACAGTCAATTAGTATCCAAGGTAGGATTTCAACCCAGGTTTTCCAGACTCCGAGTCCAGTGCCTGATCCATTACTCTGTGCTGCCTCTTCCTACTCCTTTACCTTCTGCATTCTATTTGTTGCAGAGTCCTGCTGATTCTAACCTGTAATATTTCTTGCACTCATTTCCTTTCCTTCAATCAGTTCTGTCATCTTAGCTCAGACCCTCATCACTACTCAACTGTGCTATTAGATTAGCCTCCCAACTTGTCTTTCTGCTTCTAGTCTCTCTCTTCTCTCCAATTCATCCTTATGCTTCCTGAACAATCTTACTACAGCAGATGCCTATGTCACTTCCTTTCAGTGACTTACTATTGTCTCTAGGACACAGATAAACATCCTGAAATTTAAGATGCTCCATAATATGGTTCCAATCTTGTTTTTAGCTTCATTTCATGCTTTTATTCTTCTATACTACACTATTCTATACTTCTGTATATTACATCAAAAATGGACTATTGTCTCTTAAATTCAACATCATCTACCACAATTGACTTTGTCCTCATCTCCATCTTTCATAATGTTTCTTTTCCTTTAAAGTTTGGTTGAGGTGCCATCTTTTTAAAGAAATAGTCCCTAATGCCCTCCACTAGCCCCAACCATACCCTTTCTCTTAGTTAAAAGTGCTCACTACTTCCTCGTATTTTCTCTGGATCTCTCCTTTGTTCTTATCATAATCTACCTTGCACTGTTTGTCTGTGTATATGTCATATTCCTATCCCTTTCCCCAAGTAGAATGTAAACACCTTGAGGGGATAACCTGTGTTATTTTTCACCAGAGTGAAAAATTTGAGGATTACCTGAGATCATGGTTAAGTGGAAATACTATTTCCAATTCAAACTTAGAGAAGAACGTGTTTGATATTTATATTTAACAATCACAGTGCAGTTAGGCTAACACCTTAGAGGTAATTGGACATGTCCAGATTGTGGACAACCCAAGGTGGAAGTACTACTGTAACTAGAGAAGACCCATGAATATGTAGGAACTGGATGAAACACACTGTGAAAAGTTGTTCCACTGTCCTGAGGCTGTAACATTAGCTCAGAACTAGCAAGGGCTGTTATCAGTTGTCAGTGGATAATTGGGTTGGCCACAAGCCTTGAGGGGAATTCAATGGGTTTCTGAGTTAGTCAGACACAGCTCTGAGGCTCTCTGGGGGAAAGGCTTGGCAGCATTGTCTGGATTTCCCAAGGAAGTTTTCTTGATGTGAGAATGCCTTTTTCCTTTTTAGGTTTTATTGATGCCTCTTGTTTTTACATTACAATTATTCTCCCATAATCCCTATAATGAGGAAAAAAATCTACTCAACAACAAATAAGTCAAGTCACTTTGCCAATGAAGTCATCAAGACTAAGGGAAATATGCAAAATTCCAAATCAATAGTTTCCTAGCCGCCATGACCACTCCCTTTTACAGAGGACAGAAGTTCATTTCATCTTTTGTTTTCTAAGGACAAGATTGATCATTATTATAATAAATCACAGTTCCATAGTTTCTAAGAGTTTTTTAAATGTACGTACTAAGTACTTATGAAATATTGGTTTACATTATTGTAT
The DNA here is from genome assembly GCF_028583685.1 of Petaurus breviceps papuanus. Lineage (NCBI taxonomy): Eukaryota > Metazoa > Chordata > Mammalia > Diprotodontia > Petauridae > Petaurus > Petaurus breviceps. The sequence goes on from NW_027187351.1 coordinate 6,320,156, forward strand.
TCATTGTTCTCCTTGAATCTCTTACTTAGTATTAGTTTATACATGTAGTGGTGCTTCCCTGATTTTCTCATATTTGTCATTTTTTAGGGCATAATAATATTTTATTGCATCCATATGCCACAAGTTATTTAGTCATTTCATAAGGGCTGGGCACTCACAGTATCATAATATCATAGAATCATAGAGTTCATTTTACAGGTGAGAAAACTAAAGGCAAGGAAAATTAAGTGACTTGACCAAGGTCACAAAAGTATTATGGTGTCTGAGGTACGATTATATTCCAGGCTTTCTGACTACACATACAGGGCTCCACAAAAAAGATAACGGCCACAAAAAGTAGAAAAAACACTATCTCAGGTGTCAGAAGACTGGAATTCAAATCCTGCCTCTGACAAATCCCACATATATACCATATACATTTTGGCTTTTCTTTCTGCTTTGGACCTTTTATGGCTTGACCATTGGTAGGGATTCCTGGGATTCAAAGGGTATAAACAATTAATTGATTTTCCTTAAATAATTCCAGATCATTTTCCTGAAAGGCAGGAAAACACAGCTCCATCAGCAGTGTATTAGTATAATGCACATATCTCTGAATGTCTTCTTTAGCATACTAAGTGGTAAGAAAGTTGCTAGGAAAGCATTGTGTTGGGTTGGCATTTGTTTTTCTTCCCCAGGAATCCTGCGTGTTGTGGCCACACTTGAGAAGGTGGAATTCAGTTTTCTGGTCTAATGATAATAAGGTCATCCAGATATAGCTCTCATTGAATTTATGACATAGCATTTGTTCTAAAACTCTGCCTAAGGGTGTGTTTGAGAGCCCCAGATGTGCATTCCATAGCTATAAGAGAACTGAGGTCATAGGATCATAGATATAGAGCTGGAAGGGAACTTAAAGGCCTTTGAGTTCAACCCCCTCACTTTGCAGATGGGAAACTGAGGCCAAGAGAAATTGTTATTTTGCCCAGGGTCATACAGCTAGTAAGTCTGTGAAGTAGGGTTTGAACCTCCTCACTCCAAGACCAGTGCCTGATCTACTCTATCTTTGTTGTCAAACTAAAATAGAAATGAGGACATTAATCAATCACCCAACCAATATTTATTGAACACCTACTATTGTGCTAAGTACTGGGGATATGAAAAGGCAAAAGACAGTCCCTACCCTCAAGGAGCTCACGATCTAATGAAAGGAGACACCATGCAAACAACTATATACAAAATAAGATATATGTAGGATTAATGGGAAATAATTAACAAAGGTAAGGCATTGGAATTAAGACAGGCTGGAAAGGCTTCCTGTAGAACAAAGGTTTCCAAAGTTATTTGGTCTACCACCCCCTTTTCAAAAAAAAAAATTACTCAGTTGCCCCCCCCCTGAAATCTTTCTTTAACTCTTTATTTTTTTTTGAAATTTATGTCATTTCAAAAAAAAATATAATGCATTTTAAATTAATAATTTATTGTAAATTTGTGGGGTTTTTCCTGCATTGAAATTTTGATATTGCAATATTATGTCATATAACCTCGTAGTATTATATTGCAAACAATTCACCACATGCATGTATTCCTGGAAGTCCTGCTGGACTTCCTGACAACGTGCCACATACTCACCTGCCCAACACTTTTGTGTTAAGATCTATCAGTGGACTTGACCACTGATGGCTTATAACTTGCATTTTGTGTGTTTATTTGGAAAATAATGTAATTATGACTTTAATTCTGTTACAGAACAGCTGAAACGTGTATGAAGTTTTTGTAACTTCAATTAATTAATTTATTTCTAGTTTTCAACATTCATTTCCACAAGATTCTTAGTTACAAAGTTTTCTCCCCATCTTTCCCTACCCCCACACCAAAATAGCAAGCCTACTGAATACCCCTACCCCCAATCTGTTCTCTCTTATATCCTCCCCCATCTCCCCCTCCCCCCCCCCCCCCAACTTTCTAGCAGGGTAAGATAGATTTCTGTATCCCAGTGTCCATATATCTTATTTCCCAGTTGCGTGTAAAAAAACATTTTTTTAAACATTTGTTTTTGAAACTTTGAGGTCCAGAGTCTTTCCCTTCTTCCCTCCTCACCCACCCCACTGGAAAGGCAAACAATTCAACATAGGTTGTACATGTGTAGTTATGCAAAACATTTCCATAGTAGTTATATTGTAGAAGATTAACTATATTTTCCTTCATCCTATCCCGCCCCCCCACTTATTCTATTTTCTACTTTGACCCTGCCCCTTTTCAAAAGTGTTTGCTTCTAACTACCCTCTCCCCCAATCTGTCCTCCCTTCTATCATCCCCCCTTTTATCCCCTTCCCCATTCCTTTCCTGTAGGGTAAGATACCCAATTGAATGTGAATGAGATTCCCTCCTTAAGCCAAATTCAATGAAAGTAAGGTTGACCCATTCCCTTTCACCTTCCTGCTCTTCCCCTCCATTGTAAGTGTTCTCTTGCCTCTTTTATATGAGATAACTTACTCTAATCTATCTCTCCCTTTTCTCTTCCCAATATATTCCTCTCTCACCTCTTAATTTTATTTTTTAGATACCATCCCTTCATATTTAACTCATCCTATGCTCTCTATGTATACATGTACACACATATGCACACACTCACATAAAATTTATACACACATATACCCTCCTATACATACATATTTCTGTATATATACAGATATATATTCCCTTCAACTATCCTCACATTGAGAAAAGTCTCATGAGTTACAATGATCATTTTTCCATGTAGGAATATAAATAGTTCAATTTTAATAAGTTCTTTATGATTTCTTTTTCCTGTTTACCTTCTCATGCTTCTTTTGCTTCTTGTATTTGAAAGTCAAATTTTCTGTTCAGCTCTGGTTTTTTCATCAAGAATGTTTGAAAGTCCTCTATTTCATTGAATGACCATATTTTCCCCTGAAGCATTATACGCAGTTTTGCTGGGTATATGATTTTTGGTTTTAATCCTAGCTCCTTTGACCTTGGGAATATCATATTCCAAGTCCTCTGGTCCCTTAATGTAGAAACTGCTTGGTCTTGTGTTATCCTGATTGTGTTTCTACAATACTCAAATTGTTTCTTCTTGGATGCTTGTAATATTTTCTACTTGATCTGGGAATTCCAGAACCCGGCTATAATATTCCTAGGAGTTTTCTTTTTGGGATCTTTTTCAAGAGGTGATTGGTGAATTCTTTTAATTTCTATTTTGCCCTCTGGTTATAGAATATCAGGGCGATTTTGCTTGATAATTTCTTGAAAGATGTTGTTTAGGCTCTTTTTTTGGTCATGGCTTTCAGGTAGTCTAATAATTTTTAAATGATCTCTCCTGGATCTATTTTCCAGGTCAGTGGTTTTTCCTATGAGATATTTCACATTGCCTTCTATTTTTTTTTTTCATTTGTTTGGATCTTTTTTATAGTATCTTGATTTCTCATAAAGTCATTCGCTTCCAGTTGTTCCAATCTAATTCTGAAGGAGTTATTTTTTTCAGTGAGTTTTTGAAATTCTTTTTCTATCTGGCAAATTTGACTTTTTAAAGCATTATTCTCCTCATTGGCTTTTTGGGCCTCTTTTGCCATTTGAGTTAGTCTGTTTTTTAAGGTGTTATTTTCTTCAGGATATTTTTAGGTCTCCTTTAGCAGGCTGTTGACTTGCTTTTCCTGATTTTCTTGCATCATATTCATTTCTCTCCCCAATTTTTCCTTTACTTCTCTTACTTGATTTTCAAAATCCTTCCTGAGCTCCTCCATGGCCTATAAACCAATTCATATTTTTCTTGGAGGCTTTTGATGCAGGAGTTCTGACTTTGCTGTCTTCCTTCCACTCCATGCCTTGATCCTTTTCATTCCTAAAAAAGGATTATATGGTCTGTTTGTGCTTCCTCAGCTTGCTCATATTTCCAGTCAATTACTTGACATTTGAGCTCTTTGCCAAGGTAGAACTCTGCTTCTGTAATGGAGATAGTTTGTACCAAATTGCTGGGGTTTCCACAGCTGCCAGAGCTATTAGGAGGGCACCTACAGCCACCACAAGCTCTGACTCACTGGCCACATACCCAAGACCACCACCCAAGACCGCAATCCAGATCCAAGCAAGTTAAAGCAAAAGTGATTACCCTCTGGTCGCTTGGTCCCCTTACATCTGAAGGCCAGGAGCTCTGGAAGCAGCCATGTGGCAGCAACTGCAGCTGACATGCTTTGGCCACTTCTCACCCTGGGGGCAGAGGCTGGACCTCACTCTCCCTTCACCCTTCCAACAGAGTTCCACACTGACCTTTTACTTTGTGTTTGGTGTTTATGGGTTGAGAAGTCAGGAAACTGCCACAGTTGCTGTTGATTCACTATCCTGATGTCTGCTCAGGTTGCTGCTGGTTGGGCCCACCCCGGGGCTGGTACCTTGGCTCACAGGGGACTGTGTTCAGTTCCCAGCGTGCTGTGAGAGACCTTTCCTGTTGGCCTGCCAGGCTGCCTTCAGCGGGAGATTTGTTTCTCTCTGTCACTTTGTGGGTTCTGTAGCTTTAAAATTTGTTTAGTCATTTTTTAATAGGTATTGGAAGTGGTTGTAGCCAGAGCCCATGCCAAGTTTGTGCTACTACTCCACCATCTGGGCTCCCACCATGAATGGTTTTAAAAATTTTCTTCTCTTATTTCCTTATAATTTCACTGCCTCTGTTTTTATTCAGTCCTGGAAATTTCACCCAAAGCTATTACTGCCCCCCTCATTCAGGGGGCAGTATCAATTACTTTGGGAACCTCTGCTGGTAGAAGGTGAGATTTTAGTTGGGACTTAAGGGAAGTTGGGGCAGCTAGGTGACCTTGAGTCAGGAAGAACTGAGTTTAAATTCATCCTCAGATACTTACTATCTATGGGACCGTGGATAAGTCACTTAAACATTGTTTGCTTCAGTTTCCTCATCTGTAAAATAAGCAGGAGAAGGAAATGGCAAATCACTGCAATATCTTTGCAAGAAAACTCCAAATGTCATGAAGAGTCAGACACAACTGAAATGAATGAACCATAACACAAGCGAAGCCAAGGCTGTCAGTAGTCTGAGGGTAGGAGGAGAGGATTGCAGGCATGGAGCAGAGCCAAACCAGATGCTTAGAAGTAAGAGATGAAGTGTCTTGTTTGTGGGATCGCCAGGTGGCCAATGTCACTGGGTCAGAGTATCTGTCTGTATAAAAGTATAAAAAAACTTCAAAGGTAAGAGGTGGCTAGGTTATGAAGGGCTTTGAATACCAAAGAGCATTTTGTATTTGGAGGCAATTCCTTACAGGGTTGTTGTGAGGTTCAAATACGATGATACATGCAAACAGCCTTTTAAACCACTATAAGTTCTATAGAAACGCAAGATATTATTTATTCCATACCCCTCCCCCCAAACCAAAACCAAATGAACAAACAAACTGGAAGCTCTTATTACAACTTGCATATCTATCTATCTTGGGTCTATTTAGAAGATAACTTTTAAGACCAGAGTTAACATTATCCTATGCCTATACAGGAACATTTCTTGATGGAGGTGTCTTTTACATCAGCTGTCTCTTACTTTGGGTTTGATGTTAGGATAAATTTAAAAAAAGGAAACTTTACCCTAACACAGCAAGGATGAACAATAAGGATGCAAGGTACTTAGCTTTTCTGGTCTTGACTTTCCTTCATCTCCATATGGAATCGTCTGGTTACCAGGACAGGATATGGTAAAGACCACTGTAACTCATGCAATGTAGTCTTCAGGAATTCACCATGTCCAAGGGACCCTGACTGCTTGTAGTTTGAACTTTTTGTGCCTTTCACTGACCAGAAGCCTGTGCCAGGGATGTCTCTTATGGGCTTTATATTGACCTAGTTTGAAAAGGTAATGTCAGGGGTGGCTAGGTGGCACAAGGGGCAGCTAGGTGGCACAGTAAATAGAGCACCAGCCCTGGAGTCAGGAGGACCTGAGTTCAAATCTGTCCTCAGATACCTAACACCTACTAGCTGTGTGACCTTGGGCATATCACTTAACCCCAATTGCCCTGCCTTCCACGCTCCACCCCCACCCCCCAAAAAATGAAAGAAAAGAAAAGGTAATGTCAACTACACTTTATTGTATTTTTATTTATTTTGTTAAATATTTCCCAATTAAATTTTTTTTCTTCTGGGAACAATTTCACTTTATTGACACATTAAATATAGGAAAGTAGCTTGGGAATAGAGGGCATGGAAAGGGAAAGGACCTGGGGCTGGGCCTCATAGATTGAAGGCAAGAAGGGAGAACAGGATCCCTATAACCTCAGGTTTATTGTTATGAGCTGAGGCTAAAGGTGGGGCCCAGCAGGCAAGTGGCCCAGGGACATAGCTCAGGGTCTGAGGTATGAGGAATTGGCTAGGCAGAAGCCTATTCTCTTCTAGGGGGAGACTGGCAGGCAGCCCTGAGACATGAGTGTACAGAACACAGCCAGGGCCCTGAGTCCACATTGGGTTTCAATTCCACTCCCCAGAGGGGCCAGCCTACAGGCGGGCAACTCATCTCCATCGGCTCTGGGACACCAAGGGATAGAACACATTGAGGATGAGTGCCACCAGGGCAGCCATGGTGCCCAGGACAAAGTAGCGGAGGCAGCCCTCATCTAGTGTGTCAGGGGCCCACCTTGGTGGGGCTGCCCAGCTTCGAGGCCCCAAGTGGCCCAGGAATCCTGAGGCCTCTAGCCCCAGCTCTTCCTCTGCTTCCAGCTCCTGCCAGATCTGGGAAGCCTGGCTGGTGGCCGCCTCAGTAGCTGGGCCCAGATCGGTGTGGTGTTCAGTGGAAGGGACCCTTGGAAGCCTCTCCACAGGACAGTTTCGCCGACGATAGAAGAGGACATAGGCATGGCGGGTTGCTATCTGGTTTTCATCCACTGTGGTCACGGTGCTGTCATCAAATAGTCTCCAGCCCATGTCACTACACTGGCTGTTCTTTTCACTAGGCAGGCAGGCATAAGCAGTGTAATGACCTCCAATAATGCCCCCATAGTGGTTGATGACTGCATACAGGTCGTAGGTTGGAAGCTGCCAGTCATCTTTCTGGCCTATGCAAAACTTGCTCAAGTCCAGGTTCCTGAGAGGGAATTCCACCATGTCATTGATTTTTATCCCTCCAGATGAAGCTTCGAAAGGAAAAGCGCTTCAGCTGGATAATGAGCACATTTGGAAGGCGCCACAGCATCAGCTGCTTGGAGGCTTCTCTGTGCTGCTTACACTTGGGACAGTACCAGGCTTCTTCTGGGGCTAGCACCTCAGGCTTGGTGAAGAGACTGAGACATTGCTCCAGAGTAAAGTGACCAGCCCTGGCTACTTCACTGGCCGAGCTGGGGTCTTCCACACACTCAAGCTCTTTGGAGCCAACGAGCACAAACTCCTTCAGCCGTTCATTGTTTTTCCACAATACCAGGCTGCAGTCATCACCCAGTTCCAGGGTGGATTCACTTTTGTCTTCCAGCTTTTGTTCCTTATTGGTGGCATCAGTTTTGTTGATAAAAAATGGGGGTGGATGGGCGCTCAAGACCTCAGCTGGGTGCTGGTAGCCTGGGACAGCAGCTTCAGGCCTGAGCAACCTCTCCCCAGCAGACTCCTTAGAAAATCCCCCCTCGCTGGGCATGCTGACTGTTGACTCTGAGAGGCCTGTGTCAAGATTGGGCACAGAATCCCAATCAGGGGGTGCCTGGCTCCTTGAGGCAACTGTGTCACCAAGATCAGCCACTGTAGGGGACACCTGGGATTCTGGTGAGGGTCTTAAGTCCTGGTCCCCACCCCCTGCCTCCAAAGTGCTGGGCATAGGAGGTGTAGAGCTGCTTAGCACCTGGGGGCTCTGTTCTGGGGAAACATGGCCTAATTGGAAGGGTGGCTGGAACACGCTCACTGAGTACCGAGCATAGCCCTCCAGGAGCTGGGCAAGGTGCGCATAGGTGAGGTGGGACTCAGAGACACTGATGAAGAAGGGGAAGCCAATATTCTCTGGATGGCACAGGCCTTTGTGATCTGGCCAATGAGTCTTGACAAACCTGGTTGCAGTAGCCAACACGGTAACAGCGGGTACAACGCTTCAATTTCTCGTCTTCAGACTGCTGCTTCTTCTGGCAGGCAGCACACTTGGCAATGGGGATGCTGGGCACCTGAGGGCACTGCTGCACCTGAAGGACTACCACCCGCTCCTTGGCCAGCTCTGGGGATAGCACTTCAAAGCAAAGGAGCAGATCAGTGGGAGAGATGGTGTCCAATGAGTACGATGGAAGGAATATACGGTGAAATCGGTTCTTAATCACCTCAGCTAGCCGAAGGCTCTCAGGCTTCACGTGAACACTCTGGGCCAGGGAATCAAGCACCTCCATAGCACTGGAGTTCTCTTTGCTGATGCTCACCAGGAACTTGACAGGCTTCTTGTGTGGCTCCTTGGCAAATTAGTACACAGTGAGCACTTTCTGCTTCTGAGGCAGGGGGACAGGCAGGTACAGGAATGGGTCAAAAGTGATGGAGACCTTGGAGCACACAGGGCACACAAGGTTTGACTTGTACTGTCCATGAAACAGATCTACAATGAATGAGTCGTTCCTCATTTTGTGGTGCTGCCAAGCTTCCTGAGCAACCACCTCATCAGGACGTCCATCAGAGTTTACAGTCTCTTTGTAAGGTTTATTCTGGATTTGGTTCAGGTCCTCATGCAGCCCATCCAAGAGGAAGGCCATGAACTCCTGAGCATCATGCTGAGCATAGCTAGTGAACTGACTGGCTTTGCTTGCCACAATAGCCTTCAGCTTGGAGGGCTGAAAGGCATGGTGGGTACCCTTCCACAGTGCTCGAAGCAACACTGCAAAGCCAATGGCCAGCCGTCCTCCTGTGCCCAGAGGATTGCTGTAGTTTATCTCTGCCTCAAAAGAGCAATCATGGAAGTAGTCTTGAAGCTCTCGGGTATTGGACAGGGACTGGATGACACTATTCATGAAGCAGGTGTTGCCCAAGTTGACAAGGCCTGTGAAACCAGGCAAGCACACCTTGTTCTCTTCTTCCTCCTCCTCTTCCACACTCTCACTGCTCATGGGGCTGTGAGGCATGGGGGGGACCATACAAGTGGGCTTGGGTGAGGCGAGGGGAGGCTCTGGCTTCAGGGCCCCACGCTCCAGTGCTATGTGGGCTGCCACACTGTTCAGTCCTGATTCTTCAGGCTGGGCCTTCACCTTCTCCTTCTCCCCAACTCGAGCTTCTTCCTGGTGGGGCTGCATCTAGGGGGGTTGGGCTTGTCAGCATGGCAACCTTTGCACCACCCACTGCACCTCGTGTGGCTGGGGCCTCAAGGCCTACCCACCGCTGCCTCTGCTGCTTTCTGAGGCAGATGTCAATTCGTGAAGATGTGAAGTGATACACACACTGCTCTGGTTGAATAATGTTCCTGAGTTTCACCTGCCATTGGAAAAAAGTATGTGGTCCACAGTCTGGGTGCAGCCGTAGAAAGTTCACGTCACTGGTCTGGAAAACAAGGGTGAAGTCTTGTTCACAAAACAGCACTCGAGAAGCCTTGCGGCAGATCTCCTTTACATATACATGTACAACCACTGAATCTGGACCTTTCTCACAGGAGTCATTCTTCACAAACGTCAGGCTCACCGTGGGCTCTGGTTCCTCAGCTGTAGTTTCCAAAGTTGCCATTGCTGCCTCCTCCTTGTTCTGGTCCCCTTATCTACCCTGGGGTAGGGTTGGGCAGACCAATTCATTCTGGTGGGGTATCTTCTCCCCTTCCAGGGTACTCTCTAGTGAAGGGGCCTGATTTTCCTCCTGACTAGACTGATGAGTATGATGAGCCATCAGGGATGGCTGCTGTGGCCCCCCAACAAATGCTTCAGGCTCTGCTGAAACAGGCTGAACTATGGGTTCTGCTGAAGAGGGAGAGCCATTCCTTTGGGGACCTGGAGTGCCCCTGGAGGCCTCCCCCTCAGGAGTCCCCTGGAGGTGCACTGCCCGCTTGGCACTGGGCCCTGCCTGGGTTCCAGGGCCTGTTCCTGTACCTGCTTCACTTTGGCCCTGAGTTCGCTTCTCATTTCGTGGCTCTTGCTTCCCTCTTTGAGGTTCTGGGCTAGACCCAGGTTCCAGAAGACTAGAGGGCTGCTCTTGTCCATCTTCTTCACAATGGGCTCCAGGTCCTACATCCTGGCATATGGGCTTCTTTTTCAGGAGGCAGGGCCAGTTCTGAAAAGAAATCTTATGCAGTAATAACTGAAGGGCACCACCCTTTCCGGCCTGGACCTCGCTGCAGGAACTTTCAATATCCTCATAGAAGATGCAGCTCCACTGCCGGCCATCTGGTAACTGCACCACACAGTCTGTATCCGTAAAGGCTACGTCTATCTCTTCTATGCACAAGGGCCCAGACCCCACGTGTAGCTTTACAATCACTTCCTCTGCATTCTGCTTCCAATCTAGTTCCAGTTCAGCTTCCTTGAGCTTCTGCTCCTCGCTCAGAGGACATGTTTCCAGCCCCGGAGCGGCCACTCTTGTGGGCTCACCATTCTTGCTCTCCTGGTTCGCATGATCCTTCTGTTTCTTCTTGGTGGCAGCCTCCAGCTCCTGGGAGCATCTTTCTTGGCCTGCGGCACTAGCCCCTCCGGACATTTTGAGTCACTTGCTTGACACCCAGAATCCACCGGGGTCAGTGATGGAGTCTGGGTCAGGGGTTCGACGTTTTCTTCCTGGCCCAGCTATCTTGGCGACTCTCTGTGGCCAAGCTCTCCAAACTCTCCAGAACAAATGACGAAGGCAACCGCCACCAGCCCTGCTCTCTGCTCTCGGGAGCCCCTTAGCAACCCGTTCCCCGTTCCGGTTCCGGTCCCTGTCCAGCCGCTTCCCTACACCTCTCTCCTCTCTCATCCCGTCCCTTCGGCCCCGCCCCGCCCCTGGCCTGGCCGCCGCGCCTGCCGCTTGTTTTGTCCCCCAATTACATTTTAACCCGGTTTAGGCTGCACTAGGATACTTCCAGTGTCCTGGGGCCCAACAGACTGTGTGTTTGACATCGCACCCTGGACTATCCCACCCTGGGAGACTATGGGTGTGGAACATTGCATATATTGTCTGTAGGGCTTGTGATTTCTTTCACATATGGCAATATCTACATGCTTGATGTGTTGGTTAGTTTTTTTTTAAACTACTTTTCTTTCTTTTTTATTCTTTATTACAAGGAATGATTCTCTGGAGATGGGAAAGGAATATATTTGGAAGTGAGAGTGATGTGAAACCAAAATACATTAATAATTTAAAAAACTAAAAATAAAAAGAGAGAGAAGCTGCAGCATTAGAAAAAAAGTACAAAATAAACTTTCTGAAATTAAAAAAAGTGAACAAATAAATGAACACATGAATGAATGAGCTCTATTTTGGGTCCTCTAGGCTTAGAGTGAATGTCAATGGTAACTTTCTCTTTGGAACAACAACCCTGAGGGTCTTCCCCTCCCAACTTGATTTTCTTTCTTTTTTTCTAAGTTAAGGGGCCATCCCTAGATTCATTCTTAAAGAGGCCTATTCATTGAATGGTCCTTACCTCACCCTAAGTGAGTACTTGAAAAGGCCTTAGCTTAAAAGGGCCCAATGCATCCTGGATCATCTCCAGTCATCCTGATGAATATCAGGTCACTGGATCCAGATGGCTCAGGAGGAGAAAGTGAGGCTGGTGACCTTGCACAGCCCTCTCTCATTCAAATTGAATCAACTACAAGTCATGTCATCATTTTCCTGATGCCATGGTCCTCTTCAAAAATGAAGAACAAACACAGTAGGGATCTGGTGCAAGGTTTTCACAGGCTAAGGGTACAAGCACAGGTATTAGATATTTTGTGACTTCCAGGGTTATCTTCACAGCAAGGGCAGTCTATTTATGTTGCAGCCAGAGCAGCTGGAAGTCAGTCAGATATTATGGTCCCTGAAGGGCTCATCATGCATGGGCCATGCTTCTGCTGTTACGCCTCTGCTTATCTAGTCCAAGTCTGCTAGTGACTCATTTAAAAAAAAAATTATTTTCTCCATTCTGGTAGTTACAATTTTCCTTTCAAGAATTAGATCATTATTTTTGGTGATTCCTAATCTTTAGTTCTGCCTGATTCCTGTAGAATTTATCCATTTCTTTTTTTTTGGAGGGCAATTGGGGTTAAGTGACATGCCCAAGATCACACAGCTGTTAAGTATTAAGTATCTGAGGCCAAAGTTGAACTCAGGTCCTCCTGACTCCAGGACCAGTGCTCCACTCACTGTGCCACCTAGCTGTCCCACTACTGACTCATTTAATTGGCCAAACCATTTAATCTCTCTGGGCCTCAGTTTCCTCATCTCTCAAAGAAATGAGAAGGTTGGATTGGATGACCCTGAGGTCTCTTCCATCTCTACATCTATGATCCTAGGCTCCTGCCTGCTAATGTGGACTATTAGAAAAGAGGCTTATGATCAAGAGAGGGGAGCCCTGAGACTAGACAAGGAAAGGGTAGCCAGAGAGGGAAGGGCATAAGCATTTATATGTCTATTATGTGCCAAGCACTGAAATGCTTTACAGATATTATCTCATTTGATCCTTACAACAATCCTACCAGGTAAATACTGTTACAATAATCTCTGTTTTATAATTGATGGAATTCAGATTGAGGTTAGGTGGACTCACCCATGTTCACACATCTAGAAGATGTCTGAGACTGGGTTTGCACTGACCTCCCTGATTCCAGGTACAGAGGTCTTATCCATTTCACTAACAGATGCTCAGTTTCTCTGAAAGTACAGCCATTCTGGGCTTTCATGGCTAATGTTTTTAGTGTAAAGGCTCTAAAACTCTGGTACTATAGGACAAGCAACAATCAACTGTGAGCAAGAGTCCTATCAGAATCAGGGAAAGAAGTGCTGGGGTTATGGTAAAGGATTATTCATTGATTACACTTAAAGGAACATCCACCTAGTGCTGCAGAATATGAGACCTGATCAGTTTCAGAACATATAGCTTAGAGGTGAGGTGGGACATTTATTCAAGAAAAAGAAAGTCCCTGAGTGAATTGCCATATATCTGAGAGTTTTCCAACCTGTACTATGTGTCCTCCAGAGGGAACACAAAGCTCAGCAGCAGGTTATGAACAATATTTGGAAAATAACTACATTATTCTGTTGAAATATTACAAAAATAGCAAGGTTAGCATTAAAGATAACAGTGTGGAGGTTGGGGTAGTGTGGGAGTGTTAAGTAAATATGAAAAATTGAAAGACACAGTTGACAGAATAATTCCTATTTACCAAAACTCCTTTCATATTGAGATGGGGGGAAAAATGAGACTGATATGGTGAAAGACAAGCTAATTGACATATGTAATAACCAGAAACTCTGAACTGATTTCCAATCAGAGAAGTTCCAAAATTTTTGGTATACCCTGGACACAGCATACTAAATATACTACCAAGGTCTAAATTCCAATTATAACAACTTATGTCTGTGAGAGATGATTCTCAGTCCTTTTCCTTTTCTCCATCAAATCAAAAAGAAGAAGCAAACTAGAGACTAAATATAATAATAAATATTAATTATATATATGTAATATATAATTATAATAAAAATAAATATAATAATAATATAAATCTCTTTCAAAAATAATATGGAGATTAAAATTATTGGGTAACAAAAAAAAACCAACCAGAATCAAGGTTCTTACTTTTATTTATTTATTATTTCATCTGTTCGATTATTTATTTATTTAACACATTCTAATAAACATTGAGCAATTTTATAATAGTAAAAATATATGTACCAAAGAAAACTTTCATTATGAAAAATTAATCTTTATTCAATTTTCTTTTTAATGCATATTTGTAGATAAATTCTAGAATTTATTTCCTTTCATATTGAATCAATGGTATGAAAAAATTTATCAGAAAGCCAAGGCTTACTGGGTCTGTAAAAGGTTGGGAGTCCTGTTGTAGCTAGAGGGATACTGATATTCCCTGGAGAAGGGGAGAGGGTTTCTCTGACAGGAAATTTCCATTGAATTAGCAGATGAGGTGGTCACTCCGGTGGAGAAATTTTGAGGGGAATTGGACCAGAGGACCTTGTTGGGGTCTTGTTTTGATTACAATGGCTCCAACAGAACAACCCAGACTGCCTCAGGGGTTGGCAGTAGAGTAGAGGACTATCAATAACTGTTCAAATATCAGTATGTTTCACTGTAGTCTCATTTATACAATTGTGTGAAGGAATCTTTAGATGTTTACATGGCAATAGAAAAACTATTTTGGTTAGAGGTTTCTTTGGGGAATAGGAGTAATATGAAAGTATGTATGGAATAAGAATGGCAAGAAGTAAAGACAGTTTCTCAGGAGTGGGAAAGGACAGGTGGAAAATAATGTCTGTTTAGAATGGAAAAACAAAGACATTAGCTGTAGGCTATAGTAATATTAGTTCACTTTTTTCTTTATTTTTTTAATAGAGTGATTTATAAGCATTACCTCACAATGAAAATATTTTCAAGTTTAATTAATATTTTTTCTATATCATAGTCATTCCTTGACTATGACTTCTCTCTCGATCGAACCCTTCCTTTGTAACAAAGAAAAACAGTTGTGCAAAACTGAACAAGAGGGAGAATGTGTCTTCATATAGTTGACATTTCTCCTTCATAGTGTCCTACCTCTTTTCTTAGAAAAGAAAATTATGTTTCATTATCTGTTCCCTGGGACCGAGACTAGCCGTTGCAGTTGCAGTTTGGTATATTTTGTGATCGAACGTCATGTGATACTTATAGTCATGGTCTTTATTGTGATCGTGGGAGCTGTAAATATTGCATTGGTGCTATAGCTGGACCCGTAAATGAAAAGACCATGACTTTGGGACCTGGACTCCAAAGCCCCAGAACCAAGTCTCTGGCCTTTGCCTGAGGCATTGTCTGTTCCAATCAATAATCCTTTTAACCGCTTTTTCCTTGTGACTCTCATAGTCAGTACCTGTCTCCACCATAGGCTACCACCCTTTAATCCCATCCAAATCTTCCCACAGTCTTTCTATATAAAAGGGTCCATCTCGCCTCCATTAAATTGTTCAGATTCTTAAAATCTGACCCTCTTGTATTGGAGTCACAAATTGCACAGATTCCTTAAGTCTGGCCTGCTTCTATTGGTGATACAATAAACCTTGTCTCTGACTGATAGACTACTTGAGCGTTTGAATTCTTTCAAGGCAGACCTGCCCTATATTTCAGGTTTCCAAGACCCCTGGACTGAAACAGAGTCATCTGGGTCCAGTGGCAAGGTACAGATCAGGACTACTGGAGATGGTCCTGGATTCAGTGGGAGTCTTTGGCCCTTTAAGGTTTTTAACAGGTCTCAGTTTGAGTGAGGCAAAGACCATTCAGTGATTAAGGGTAGGTAAGAAAAGAGGCAGAGAACAGCCTCTTTACCTAGTTAAAAGAAAATGCAAGAAAAGAAAAGGGGAGAAAAGAATCCATTTGGGAGGGGAAGACCCTCAGGGTTTCTGGTAAAAACAGAAACAACTGCCATTTACATTCACTCTGAGCCAATCAGGGCCCAAAGAATGACCAAGTGGGGCTTGGCCTGGGACTTATTGTTGGCCAATCAATGAGAGCTAATCCAGTAGTGTGATTACTGGGTATTTACAATTTACTGAATTTTCTTGAATAATTACAAGTTATTTTCCAGACTGGTTGGATCAATTTGCAGATTCATCTAATAGTGTAATAGAAAGCTAATGAAAGCATCAATGTCCCTATTTTATAGATGAGCAAACTGAGACTCATAAAAGTTAAATGGCTTGCCAGAAGCCACAAAGCTAAGTGGTAGAGCAGCAACTCAGGAATTTTACTCCACATTCAGGGTTCTTGTGAATCATAGCAGTTATAGCATCAGTAAATTTTCTTAAAATTATGAACTTGATAATTAGCAAAAATATTAATCAACTTAAGTAAGAAAATAATATATAAAACTATAAAATGTAAAAATATTTTTATTGTGCAAAAGGTATGTAAAAATATAGCCAAATAACAACAATGACATCTTTGGACTAATTTGGTTTTTGCCATTGTATACTTAGGGCCTGATACAGTGCTCTTGTATAGTTAATCACTTAACTAATGTTTGTTGAAATCACTTGTTGGATTTGGTTCTTTGACCTCTTCTAATTTATTTTTTCATCTGTAAACTTACTGGATTTTGTCACTTTTTAATAGTCATGCATATTATGTATGTTGTTCTGATTCTGTTTTTCCTACTCTATATCATGTCATGTAGGCCTTTTGGTATTTCTTCATATTTAACATTTTAACAGGCAGTATGGGGAAACGATTAGAGGAAATAGCAGTATGAGGATAAGCAAGTCACTTCTCAGAGGTCTACGAAACATGAACCACATGAATTGCAGATGACTAAACTACTTTTAGTTTACAACTTTCAGTTCACAAGCTTATGAGTTCCAAATTTTCTCCCTCTCCCTCCTTCCCCACTCCCCACATGGCGGCATGCAATCTGATATAGACTCTACTTATACCTTCACACCAAACATTAGTCAACTTGTAAAGAAGAATTACAACCAATGGAATGAACAATGAGAAAGAAGAAACAAAACAAAAGAGAGAGCAAGTAGTTTGCTTCTATCTGCATATGAATTATGGATTTTTCAGAAGTTTTATTTTCCTTTTAATAATATTCTTAGGGCATAATCCTAGTAGTATGAATGCAGGATAGGATCAGTCTTATAAATATTTTCCTATATTGCCAGGTGGTATTCCAAAGGGATTTCAGCAATATAACATCGTATTTGTTTCCCCTACTTGAAGCAACACTGATTTTAGTTTTTTAATATCCTTGTCAATTTGGTTGGGTACAGGTGTTTTCTGAAATTTGTTTCAATTTGCATTTCTCTGTTTATGAGAATTTAAACGATTTTCTTTATGGGGAAAATAGTTTTATCTGTGCTTTTTAAATCTGTGTTGCTTCTTAACCCCTAATCCACAAGAAAACCTACCCTAGTGACAAAGTAGTACATTCAAACAAAACAAAACAACACATTGACCATCCCTGACAACATATGCCTAATTCTGCAGGGCTGTGCAATAGTCTTTCTTGAGAGGAGGAGGTATGTTTCACCATGAGACCTAGCATTAAGATGGGTCCTTGCACTGATCTGATCTTTTTATTAGTATTGTTTTCCATTGTGCATATTGAGTTTTACCAGTTATTCAAGTGATTTTGAACAATTTGTCTATTTTTCCTTTCAATCTAAACTTTCTATGTTTCCACTTATACTCCTTATGAGGTCTGAGGTAGATTAAAATTGTGATAAGATTTCACATAATTACTGTTTTATGGCTTTTAAGTACTTGTATCAATACTTGTATTGATAGTGGGAAATAGCAATTTAGCTGCTTAATTAGATTACATTTAGTGAACACAAAGGCACTTTATTTTAATGAAATAATAGAGGTGTTCTTTAAGAAAGTTGGAAATCAAATTTTGGTGAATTAAATCACATAATTAGTTGCACCAGAAGATTTTACTGTGTAAAATACAGCACATACTCTGGACTCACAAGGCCAACAGTCCTCAGAACTCAACTGTCACTTTTCCCCTCAAAGTTTTAGGGTTAACCCTTAGGAGATAGGAATGTTTATCTAATATTCATAAATCCCCATTAGTATGCTTCCCACCTCAGGTATGACTTTGAATCAATTAGTCAGCCAGACTTGACTTGCTCTTAGAAAGGAGTATTTTCTAAGGTAGTATACTTGGCACAACTATACAAATATTCCCCCCAAAGTATGTGACATACTTTCCCACGAGTACATAGAGAGCTCAGGAGAAAGTGGGCTAAAGCTTAGAAAACATATTCATAAAGGGGAAACAGCCCCCCTGATGAACTTCTTGCTATAGTCTCCAAGATATTTCCCTTAGGTATGGTAAGGCTTTTCTGCTTGGCTCTCTATAGGCCTAAGTATGCTTTCCACATCACATGTCTGTTCTTGGCTCCCAACACAGACAATACCAGGACTCAAAAAAAAAAGTCTCAAACCTTCAGTTGATTGGAAGGTCATGAGGCCCCTCTTCAGGACTGAGATGAGGAAAAGGGAGGAGACCTAAGGTGAAGCTGAGGCATTCTCCTCTCTTCCAAGACATCCCTTGTTTGAGAAAGCTCTCTGTCCTTTTCCCTACCAAACATTT
Organism: Petaurus breviceps papuanus; assembly: GCF_028583685.1. Taxonomy (NCBI): domain Eukaryota; kingdom Metazoa; phylum Chordata; class Mammalia; order Diprotodontia; family Petauridae; genus Petaurus; species Petaurus breviceps. The sequence continues at coordinate 6,338,341 of NW_027187351.1, forward strand.
TACCCCCCCAGTCTCAAAGAAGCTCAGATGGTTTTACTCAGGCCACTAGGAGCACGACCACATTCTTCAGCCAATCAGAACAGAATTCCTGTAATACCTGGTAGGCATCCAGGACTTATTTATACCTGATGAACAATCAGGATACATTCTCATTTGACAAATGTATCAGGATTATATGGGAAAAGAATCTCTAGGAAATCTCTTTGTAAAGTCACCCACTGGATTTTTTGGTAATAGGAAAGCTCACCCTCTAAAATTAGATGAGCTCTAAGCCTGGATTTTCTTATGTCTGGTTTTCTTGAAGCAGGATATACCTGTGGAGTCAAATCCTGCTAGAAACTAGCTCAGGTTGTATCAAGTCTAGTGCCATATTAATATCAGACCCTGATCTTTCCACCCAAGCTCTTTAATTTTTAACTCCTTCCAGGTGCCAGTGTTTGTAGGCAACTGATAAAATGCCATTTTCACTCTCAAGGGAGAGACAAGTTAAGGAAATAAATTGTTACCTCTGAGGATGATTAGTGCATCTTAAAAAAAATCTGTATTCTATAATCATCATGGAGGAGATTTGGTGGTTGACCTAGTAAGGTAACATGTAATAACTGAATCATCGACAGAAAGGACTCCAGTTTGTCTCACAACTGAAGAAGTCAGGTCGCAAAGAACTGAGTTTTGAAAACAGGCCAAGGATTATTAGATCCTAAAAATATGCTGGCCTCTTTAGTGTCTCATTAGTAAAATTGTTGCTGACATAATTACATTTTAGATAGTTTCAACTCTAAGCAAGTTAGTGCCTTTATTGATGCTTTGAGATCATCTTAGGAAGTCTACACAAGCACAAAGAAAATCAGCAAATGGCACAATTTCCTAGCAAATTTTGAGCAGTCTGTGATGATTTGAAATTGATTTTGTGAAATTATACAAGTCTCCTATTGTTTGGTCAGGTGAACCTTTCATATAATTGCATAGTATTTTTGAAAAGTTAATTACATAGGGACAGCTAGGTGACATTGTAGATAGAGTACTAGGCCCTGGAGTCAGGAGAACCTGAGTTCAAATCTAGTCTCAGACACTCACTAGCTGTATGACCCAGCGCAAGTCACTTAACCCAATTGCTCCCTCTCCCCCCCTCGCCCCCCCCAAATTAATTAGCATGACAAATCCATAGACAACCAGCCTTGGCATTAGGAAAATCTGAATTCCAGTCCTACTTATTTTACATACTGGCTGTGTCACTCTTAGTGTATCACTTAATCTCTGTACTACAGTCAACACTCTCAAGACTGGCAGTTGCAGAGCTGGTGCTATTCTGCATTAAGGAACCTCATACACCAATATTTTCTGCTTTGATGAAATAATCATGGGCCCAACTTCATTTGCTTTTTTCTTTTTAGACAGGTTAATTTTGTGGGTGGTTCCAACTTGACTGGCAAAAAGACATCCCTCAATTTTTGCTTTAGCTAAAATTTACCAAATGCTAATATCAATCCCAAAATTCTCTAGATTTGACAAGATGGTAAAAAAAAAAAGGAAATGACAAAAACAAGGTATTTATTCCTCTCCTAATGGAATTTTCCTTTGCCTTGTTGAATTGGATTGCTACAGTTTGAGAAGAGACAATTCTAAGGATACAAAAGAAAAAACTAGGGAGAAACTATCACACAAGCACATTCGGCTTTTTCATTAATGTTCCTTAGTAATGGTGGAAGAGCAGTGGAAAGAAAGAACAATGGAGTCAGATGACCAAAGTGCCAATCCCAGCTCTCTTGCTTGCTGTCTATACAATTTGAGGCATTTAATTTCTTCATGCCTCAATTTCCTCACTCTAAAATGAAGGGGTTGGGTTTGATGACCTCTAAGATACATTTCAGCTATAGATCTATGGTCCTATATTCAAAGAAATGATGGATCCTAGGAGAGGATCCCATTCCCACCCATTTCTATACAGATGGAAGGAGGATGCAAATGAAGGAAGGGGAAGGGGTAGGGTTGGGCTAGGGTCATTCAGAGGGAGTTGAACTAATGTTTCTTCTTCATAATCTCATTGTCAGATTTGTGTTTTTTAAAACCAGACAGACTTCTATGTCACACTATCAGTAATTCTGCTCAGAAATTTCCCTTCTCATTCACATGTGAAGAAATCAGTTTTATTTTTACCCATTCATTTTTTTCTTGTCTTGTTTTCTGCAAGGTGCTAATATGCCTAGTTGGTCTGGCCTTTTATCAGTCTGGTAATAAAGACAGTAGGATGATGATAGTATGCATTTTAACTAAAACATAATGCTGCTGACTCTGTCTATTTGTTCATTTTGTCCTTTTATCAGGCAACCAGGAAAGAGCACAAAGCAGGTGAAGTTCATGAGTCACCTTTGTTGCTTCTTGGCAACTTCTGGGAGCAGTGGAGGAAGGTGAAGACAGTATTATGAGATTCTGAATGATCCATATATTAAATTCTGTGTATACACGAGGGCAAAACAAGGAAATATAAATGCAGTATTTGTCTAGTGGGATGTGAGCTTCTTTAGGGCACAGAATATTTTTTGCTTTGTTTGGTATCCCTAGTACTAGCACAGTGTTTTGAACATACTCGCTGTTTAAAAAATGTTCATTGAGTTAATGAAATTGGATCAATGGGTGAATGTTATAAAAGGGCAGATTTAGGCTTGATGGAAGGACAAGAAAAAAATACCCCCCCCCCCCCCCCATTAAATTGACTAACTCAGGACCTATACAGGCACTATATATATATACACACATATATTCATGTAATATGTATATGTATATGAGTTTATGTATATATGTGTATATCTAATCTATATCTATATCTTTCCCCCTCATTGAAGGTTTTCAAGCAAAGGCATGCCATGCATGGCAGGCATGTACTAAAGAGGATTCTTGTTTTGCTATGAGCTAGTAACCTCTGAGATCTCTTCCAACACTGAGGTTCTGTGAACTGGACAAATTTAAATAGCAACACAGAGATTTAGTTCAAAAAAATCTATATTTTTAAAAGATTATTAAACTGTAAAATTTAAATTTTAAAAGTTAATTTAAAAGATTGTCAAACTGCAAAATATGTTATGGAGACAGGTGGTAGGATCTCATTTCTTTTGGATAGTTTGATTGCAACCCTACCTAGAGGCAGTTATTCAGCCACTGGAAAAGAGTCTCTAAGTCATGGCAAGTGGAGAAAGGATTGCTGTAACACAGAGTGGAAAGTATAACTCTCAACTACAGGAGTAGATTGCTACTTCTCCCACTTTCCCCTCTCCCCCCCCCCCCCCCCAATCTTCTTTTCCTTTCCTAGATCTGATGAGAATCTGACACATTCTTCTCAGCCAAGAGAGAAAAGATGAAACTGACACTTTGTCAGCAGTTGTGTAGTGAAACTAATTAACTCTAAAGAAGCTTAGAATTGTTCCTCTTGGTAGTATCTGTGGTTTCCCTCCCTTTGTGCAATTGTATTGTAGTATGCAAGAAGAGAGGGGGGTGGGGAGAAGATAGATGTTTTACGTGTTGCTGTGTGACCTTGGACAAGTCACTTAGCTTCTTTGGAAGTGACAGTTGGATGAAATAATTTCAAAGTTCCCTTTCATCTCTAATGATTTTCTGGTAGGTAAATTCAGTTTGAGAATCATATGATTCCTTTATATGGTCACAACTTTCTCAATTAACGATCATGTGCCACATTAGCTTTTTATGATACTAACTCTAGGATGTGTTTTCCTCAAATTAATTCTCATTTATGGAATACCACATAAACCAATTATAATTAAACTCAAACCTTAAAAAAAGGCCAGTGACTATTCACATCTTGAGAACACTTAATGGTATTTGCTAGGAGGTTCAAGTTTGCTGCCTTTTGCCCATCAATTTCTGACTTGATTGGGTTGGGGGTGAGGAGTTGTTTTTTTTTTCTTTAAGTCCTTAAGTCAAAGCCAAATATGCTAGAGCTTTTCTCTGATCTCCCTGTAGAATTTTTTATAACATTCTTGATGGCTTTGAGTTTGAAGTATGACTTCATAGGTGGATGTGTGAGTGTGTGTAGTTATGAATGAATGTCTTAAGAACCCAAGAATAAGGACAAGAACAAGAGAGAGAAGAATAAGCAAGGTAGGATATTCGGTGTCCTTTGACTAGCTAAGAATCACAGGGAACTTAAAGAGGTTTGAGATGGGAAAAGGGATCCTTTTTGGGGTCAGGAAACAACGATGTAGCCATTGCTTCCTCCTGAGATAGAAACTTGAAAAGAGAGAATAAAAGTGGAAATGTGATAACTGTGGCTGGTAAAACTGAATTGTTGCTTTGCATAGTTTCTGCTTCCAGGACTATATAGGGAAAGGGGAGTTGCAGCTGTAGCATTGCTCCTTGGAGCAGCAGTCCAGGGCCACTGCCGTGCTACAAAAGCTTCTGGTGACCAAAATCTGCTCTGGCTACTGAGCATGCTCAACTCCAAGTCACATAATCATTGCAATGACTGTGGATTCCAGGTCTCCGGATTTTAGCAATAGCAGCAAGGGAAGGGAGGGTAAGAAGAAGGGAAACAGGTACAGCCCAGGGAATAGTTGAACCTGAAAGTGAAGGAAGACTGGGGAGGAGCAAAATGGAAATAGGGAAAAACCTTAAGGAACTTTATTCGCCAATCTTTATTAACTTTGCTTGTTACAGAGGGAGTAGCCTATTTGTCAGTTAAGGGGCAACCAATTCAATTCAATGAACAACTCAAGAATAATTTAAGCCCTACTATGTTCAATGCACATTATAATAGGCAGTAAGGATACAAATGACACTCCCTGCTTTTAAGGAACATCTAATAGATACAAATAAATAAATCAGTTTGATACAAGGTAGAGGGGACATTTAGGAAATGTTTAGGAAATACTCTAGGAAAATTTGGAAAGGAGGCTTTTATGGGGGGAGAGGGTGAACAGGGAAGGCTTCATTGAGGAGATAGCCCCTGAAATCAGCCTCGAAGCAAGAGAATTTAAACAGACAAATGTGAGGATAGAGTGCATTAGGTGACAGGGGAACAACTGTCAGAGTACATGGAAGCTAAAGGCACAGCTGGAGAAAATGGTATAGACCCTGAGATATTGCAAGTTATGTATAGCAGATCATTTTAGTAGCAGAAAGACTTGCTGCTGTAGTAGATTAGAATTCACAAGACCTGGGTTTTAGCCCTACTTGACTACTCACTAGTTTCCTGATCTTGGTCTAATCACTAAACTTCAGTGAGATTCAGTGCTCATCTTACATGGTGGTTGGTCCTGAGCATGGAATCAAAAAGCCACTGACTTTGGGAACAGAGGACTAGGCTCTGTTGCCCGCTATCAGTGGGGCTTCTGACAAATCTCAATTTCTCTGGATCTTTGTTTCTTAACCTATGAAATGAAGGGGTTGGATCAGATTGCCTCTAAAGTTCTTTACATACCTAAATCCTATGATCCTAACATATGTTAAAATGCTGTGGAAACTGAAGTGCATCACAAATACAATTATTATAGCACTAATCATCTCATCCACTTATCTGCTATTTTAGTAGTTACTTGTATTTTTACTTCCTCCTGTTGGATTGTAGGTTCTTTGAAGGAAGAGAAAACCCTGCCCTTTTTATGTAAGCATAGGCATGGGTACAATAGACAATATTCATTATACATCAACCTCGTATCTCCATTCAAAGCAACAGTTTACACAATGTAGGGTCCTTGAAAATATTTTTTGAATGGAATGTTTATAGATTAACTGACAGCGACATTATCTGCAATTATTTCCTGCTTTAACATATACTGAAGGCTTAAAGCTTGAGATTACTCTTTTTGAATTACGTGATTAGAAATGAGTATGTTGACCTGGACTCCGTGCTGCTACTAGAACATTTCAATCAGCACTAGTCGTGATTGGAGGCATGAAGCAATCAGGTAGTTAGGGAAGAACTGGTCCAGAGACATCCTCTGATTTATTTCCTTTTCCTAGATGACCACTGTATTCCCTTGAAGCCTACACTTAGGTTCAGGATGGGGGGTGGGGGCAAAGATTTTACAGGTGATTCATTTGGTATTAATGGAAAGAAAAAATAATTGTAAAAATTAGTTATTTTCTCGGTGTAAGGAACTCATTCTTTGAAAACTATCTCCACCAATGCTTTTGGTGATTTGCAACTCATCTGTATATTAGTCTTTATGAGTTGCCTGCGGGCACCGAAAGATTAAATGACTTGCCCAGGGTCACACTGAACTATGTCAGAAGCAGAATTAGAACCTAGGTAGATCAAAGTTCTGCTAAATCGTAACAAACTCCTGTTAAGGGTACCGACAGTGGAGATGCCAACTGTGGAGAGAGGACAGTTGGGAGTTGAACAACGTCCTTCTGTTCGCCACCGTCCACCCCCACTCCCCGACACCCCTTTCCCCCCAGCATACCTCCTAACTATTCTTCCACGTCTGCGGCTGCCCAACTGCACTTGATGCAGCGATAGCATAAGGGTCCCGATGACTGGGTTTGTAGGGGGTGGCACATACAAATCAGAATAAGTCAACAAATTCTTTTCCAGGGCTAAAACGTGCAAGATCTACTTGTCTGGTTCTGCGTAGCTGACCCGGAAGAGAAACTTTTCGGAGGCAGAGAAGGGGTAGAGGGAGCATCTAGGTAAAATCAAATCAACCTCAGTCTACTTTCCTCAGTTGTCCCAGTCCCCATTCACAATGCTCTTTGTCTCTTCGGCTCCCCAACCCCTTGCAGATTCAATCTCCCGCATGGAATCACATCCTTTGCTGAGACGGCTGTACTCAGGAAGGATATAGGGGATCTAGAGTTGGGGTCCCATAGTTTCCTGACCCCTTTCCCCTTTTGGTTACTAGTAAAACCTGGACTATTGGATCTCCCGTGCGTGCAAAACAAACTCCTTGGTGGCTTTCCCTCTGGCGGCAGCGGCAGCTGGGCATGCTCAGTCAGTCCGGGCCGGCTCTGGGGCAAGTAGGAAGCTTTTGCGCGGAGCTGAGCTGGAGGCTGGGTGAAGTGGGAGGGGATAGGGGGCAGGGGGCGGGGGGAGGGTTGGAAGCCGGCTGCAGGCGCCTGAGGTTGCTGGGAGCGCTTCCTGACCTCCCAGCCCCCCTAGTCAGCCGGGACGAAGAAGGAGGGAAAGGAGGAGGACTACTGGGGGAAGAGCCTTCGTGGCCCGGGCTCGCTGAAAGAGCAGCGGCAGTGAGGCAGGCGGAGGGGGCGTCAGGAGCTCGCAAAGCAGACCCGGGAGGCGCGCGCTGCTCGGGACCCGCGGCGGCTTCAGGGCGGCGGCGGCCGCTGCTGCTGCTGCTGCTGCTGCTGTTGTTTCTGCGCTGCTGCGATGTTTCACTGCATCCCCCTGTGGCGGTGTAACCGTCATGTGGAAACCATCGATAAGCGCCACTGCTCCCTGGTCTACGTCCCGGAGGAGATCTACCGCTACACCCGCAGCCTGGAGGAGCTGCTCCTAGACGCCAACCAACTCCGCGAGCTGCCCGAGGTGAGTGTGCCAAGCCCAGGGCGCCCGGGCTCACCTGGGGAAGGCCGGGCAGCAGGCAGGCGCGCGCAGCTCCTGCCGGCTGCTTCCTGGGGAGCGTGCCCAGTTGTGGGGCAGCTCCGCCAGCCTCAGCCCCCTTTCCCCCTGACTGTTCTGGTTACCTTCTTTCCTCCCCACTCCCCCGATTCCTGGGGAATCTGGAGGGACAGGTGCCCCATTGCCTCATTCACCTTATTCCCTCCTCCGTTTCCCCCCCCCCCCCATGTGTTGTGATCACTGAGGGGCACCCACCACAGGGAGAAAAAGTTTAATTTTGTTTTATTGTTTTGTTTTTAAAGGTAGAGACTTGTGCAATTAGAAAACTGCATTGGGCTTGCTATGGGACAGAAATCCAGTGAGTTAGGCTTCTGGACACTCTTTCATCTTGATGAAACTACCCAGTTTCCTATTATGCTCGATTTGGAGTCCAAGCCTTTGGATTTGATTCTGGCTCTGTCATTGAGTACTTGTGTGAACCTGGGGAAGTCATTTCTACTTCGTGGGTCCGCGTTTCCCCTCTGTAAAATTAGGGGGTTGGACTCTAAGTTTCCTTCTCTCTCAAAATCTGTGAGCCTATGAGGAAATGTTTCTTATCACAAACCCACTGGAAAAAGAGTTGTACCTTTCAGGGGCTTCATCTTCGTATGGGTTTCATGGCCATCGGCCAATCCGGAGCTCTCTCAGAGCTTAGCCGGGGCGTGCATACATACCTTCTTGGCAGCTAGGATTCTCCAGGTGGTGAAGAAGTAAAGTCAGCCTACCTATCTGGGCATCTTAATTGGAATGTGTTCTGAGCCTTATCGGCAGGTGGGCTGTGCAAAGGACAGCTGTAGATTGGCGAGTCCTACTGTTGGCTTTGGGTGTAACTGACGTAGTGAAAGATAGTGGAGAGAGAACTGGGTGTGGGGAGTTTGAGGTGTGTTTCCTGGTGTCCACTCTTGAAAAGCTGGATGCCCAGCCCTGCTGCTGGGAGGGTGCACCCTCCTCCCTCTTCCCCTCCTCTGTCCCCCACCTTGCTTCCTCTTCTCTCTTATCACTTCCCTACCTCACCCCCACCCCTTCACATCTACTCCCTAAATAAAAATCAGCAGAGCCTTTACCTGGCCTTCCTTCTTCCTCATCCAGGCTCACGGAGGGCACAATTTTGATATCTAGACTTAATGGATTCTTAGTGATGCATTCATTCTTTCTCAAGTTGTTTGCATCAATGAATCTATCACTCCTCTGCAACCGGAGAGATCAAAAGATACATGCCGATTGTACTTTGATCTGGGAACTGCTGGGTTTCAGAACTCTTAATAACCTCTATGGCCACTTTGGTAGCCAAAATGAAGAATGACCTTCAGAGAAAAATGTCCACCTTTATGGGTGTGTAGGAACTGAATGTTCACTAGGTCTAAAGGTGTGCAGGAAGTGATAGAACTTACTGCCTCAATGACTGTGAATTACTTTTTTTTTTCCAGTCTGGGAAATGTATTACATTATATTCCTGCGCTACTACTAGGGAGGGTTTCTAAAGGTTAATAGGTTGTTGAAATTCAATCACTTGGCCTCTGTTATCATCCCAGATCATCATCACAAAAGGTCAATTTGCTGAAATGAAATGCTGTATGATTTGCCTAAATGTAATCTCCATTATTGACAGTTAAAAAAAAAAACCAGAAAAACTCCAAAATGTATGATTTTTTTTCTTTACCTTTTTTCAAATATTATTCTTCCTGTAGATGTCTTTGGTTTACCCTTTACACAGGAGCTAAAGTTGGAAGGGGCCTTTGAGATCATGTAGTTCAAGCCCCTCATTTTACAGATGAGAAAACTGAAGTCCAAAGAGGTTAATTTATTTACCCAAGGTTACCTATATAGTTGAGTGGTATAGCTGGGATTCAAACTCAGGGATTCCAAGTTCAGTGCTAATCTGTTGTCCCAAGTTACTTTTTCTTCTGGGTCTGGAAATCATGAAGATTTCCTTTAGTTGGGAGTTCAGCAAAGCCCTTCATTTTTTTTTTTTGTTTAAGTTCATTGGCAGAAAAGCCACCTCTTTACTTTTCAAAGGGATTTTCCAAACATATGTTTATCTTTTTGCTTTTGTCTTTGGTTTAAGGTATTAAATGTGCTGTTAATTAGTTGTGGGATCTTTAGGTGAGGTTGCCAGCCGTCAATATAGAAATACGTAACCTAATAACTTTCAGAGACCACAGAAGATGTCATTCATATTGAATAGCAGAGTGAAAACTTGACATCCAAACTGGAAAAGTCTGACAGTTGTGGCAGTATTGGTAGAGCTTCAAGGTTAAATCATAGATCTAGGACTGGAGGGTTCTATTCCAATTTCCTCATTTTACAACTGAGGAACCTGAAGTACAGGGAGGTTGTGACTTTACCAAGGTCACGAAGGTAGTAAGGGGCAGAGGCAGGATTGTAACCCATACCCTCAGAGACTTTGGAGCTAATATTCTTTGCACTGGACCAAGATCATCTATTCCTCTTGGCTTCTGTAATTGTTTACTACCTTGTTGTGTAAACTTTTATGAACTTTTCTGAATACTTTTTTTTAAAAAAGAAAATTATGGTTTTAAGTTTGGTGGAAATGACAGGTATTTCTGTTGACACTAAATGGAAATTTTTCAGTAGCCCAAAATGTAGTATAAAGAGATTGTGTCAAGGGAAGCAAATGAACAAGAAGTCCTTTCAGAGGCATTTCTTCCTAAGGTTAACCATTGCTCTAACTGTGCTTGTCAGAATTCAGTTTAAAACATTTGAACTCACTGTGCTTATTATTTTGAGTTACTTCTTGACTCCTGGACTTGGTTATCCCTAGGAGTAGTGTCTGCTTTTGATATCAGTCATGAAACATTCTTAACTCCTTGAACAGAACATCTTTGTCATCTCTAAGAGTTGTAAGGACCCTTGAAATCATCCACCTACTAGATCTGGATCTTCTAGCAGAATAAAAAAGCTTTACCTGGTAGATGTCTAAATCACTTGTCTCTTTCCTTTTCCCTCCCTTCTTGAAATCTACTTTCCCCATCTCCTTCTTAGAGACTTTCTCTCTCAGTATGGCTCCTCCCACTACACATGGATTTTTTTTGGAGACTAAAGGTATCTGCTTCCCAAAGAAGAATGGAGAATTCTGATCTAATCAAATCTTATTTTTCAGGAAAGGATACTGAGGCTCAGGCAGATAGGTTTAAAGGCCTCCGTTTACTGAGAGAATAAAGAGTATAATTCTATGTTATTAATGCACTTAGTCTGCCACAGTGGATAAAGTGCTGGGCTGTCTGGCTTGGAGTTAGGAAGGCCTGGTTCAAATTCTGCCTCTGATACTTTTATAATTGTTGCTTGCTGCTTGTCCTTCGCTCTGAAAGAGGACCATGACATCAGGGAGGTGATGCCATGGCATGCAAGTGAATTGAATTTAAATGAGGGAGGGCTGTGCAAAGCCTCACTTTCTTCTAGAGCCATCTGGGTCCAGTGGCAAGATGTACATCTGGATACCTGGAGATGGCCCTGGATGCAACAGGAGGGAGATCTTGGTGTTTTGTTTTTTAAAGCTAAGGTCTTTAACTGGTCTCAGTTTGACTAAGGAAATGCCCAATCAGTGATTAAGGCTACATAAAAAATCAGGCGGAGGGAGACTCTTTTACCTAATTAAAAAAAAAAAATCAGTCTAGGAGGGGAAAACCCTCTGGGTTTTTGACCAAAAGGTAACAATTGCTATTTATAGTCATTCTGAGCCAATCTGGGTCCAAACTGTGACCCAGTAAGGGCTTGGTGTGGGACTGAAGTGATTTTGGGTTAAGGCTGGTCTTTAAGAGAAAAACAAACAAACAAACAGAAAACTGTGTAACCCTAGGCAAATCACTCAACCCCATGTGCTTCTGGAAATAAATTTCCAAGGACTGGTGCAGTAGATAGTTGGATAGGAAGCTGAATTTAGAGCAAGAAGGTTTGGGTTCAAATTGTGACTCTGCCATCCCCCATCACAAATAAAAAATTATATGCACATTTAAGGGTGTGTATGTTTGCATACATACATACATACACTTATGTACATATGCATAAATGTACATAGACACATGAACATACATTTCTCTTTTTTTCTCTGACTTTGCAAAAGTCACTTGACTTCTCTGTGCCTTAGTTTCCTCATCTGTAAAATAAGATACTTGGATTAAATGCCCTCTAAGATCTTTTCCTTTCCTAAATGAAGTTGGACAAATATGACCTCTGAAGACTCTTCCAACTTTAAATCTATGATGATCCTAAGATCTCTAACCTTCACCCGCTTCCTCTCATCCAGTCTCAGTTCACTTTTATTAGGTAATTTCTCTAAACCTATTTCTGGACTGCGAAGCACTCTTTCAGGAAGATGCAGAACCTCATGGCTTGGTCTCATGAGATGAATATTATTTAGCTCCAACATGGTCCTTTTTGCTGCTTTTCATTCCTTTTTTCATCTCTCATCAGTTCTCTAGCACAGCAGTCCTTTCAGACCTTAGGTCTTCTTCGACCTATAAGACCTTTGCCCATCCCTTGTCCTCAGAGGATGGACTCAGATCCCGTTTTACTAAAAGATGGAGATAGTTGGGGTGATCTGTTCAAGAATCCCTGTTTTCTCCTCAACACGCCACTTCCTGTGCATTTATTTTACTGCTGCTTTTCTTTTATATTCCATCTGCTTCTCCCAGCTCACAGTTTAGCAATCAAGTGGGCGCAGCGTATGCAGTATTCCTTATAGGTAGTTAGTCTGTCCCCTCTAGAAGGCAGCTAGGTGGTGAAGTGCTAAGCCTTGAGTCAGGAAGACTCATCTCTGAGTTCAGACATTTAATTATCTGTGTGACACTGGGCAAGTCACTTCACCCGATTTGCCTCAGTTCCTCATCTGTAAAATGAGCTGGAGAAGAAAATGGCAAACCACTCCATTTATCTCTGCCAAGAAAACCCCAAATGGGTCATGAATGAACAGCAATAGCACCTTTAGAATATGGAGATACGTTATATCATTTGTCTATGGAATTATAATTGGCCACTAAATTAATTTAAATCAGGTTTTCTTAACCTGGGGTCCATAGACCCTTATTGGTCTGTGGATAAATTTCAGGGGGTCTTTAAACTTGGATGAGAACAAAAATGACATCTTCATTTTTGTTACCATTTGGATTCCTTTGAAATCCTGTGTATTTTATGCCTTTAAAAACATTATTCAGAGATATAGTTGATTTTACCAGACTGGCAAGAGAATCCCAAATAATACCCCAAACACTGCCCCCCCCCCCAAAAAAAAACCCCAAAGGTTACAAACTCCTAATTTAAATGTTTAGGGTTTTTTTTTTTTTTGCATGGTTTTTAGCACAGGATTGAGAGTAAGAGGACCTGATTATGAACCTTTGTGTGCCACTTATTCTCTGTGTAACAGTGGACAAATTATTGCATCTCAGAAAATGAGGGAGTTGAATTTATGTTTTTCAGCTCTCGCTCATGATCTTACCATTATTTAGATCATTAGACATTTTGTTCTCTTGGATTTACTTATTTTGCTTTGTATCACTTCATATGCGTTTTCAAATTTATTTGAATTTCTCATATGCGTTTCAAGTGATAGGAAGAAGTTTTAGACCTGTGATTTCACTGCTATGGAAAACTCAGATGAAGAAACTCGTTCTACTAATGCAGGTCAGGACTTTTAATGATTTATTGGGTAGAGTGCTTTAGAATCAGAAAGACATGAGTTCAAATCTTGCCTCAGAAATTGGCTGTATGTCCTTGGGCAAGTCATTTAAATTCTCTTAGCCTTAGTTACCTCATCTATAAAATGAGGATAATAACACTACCTATCTCTCTCTCATGGATTTTGTGAAGATCTAATGAGATAATATGTAAAGAGCTCTGAAAACCTAAATCACTAATGGAATGCTAGTTATTATTACTATATTATTATGTCTGCAAATTTCTTTGAATTTCTCATACTTGTCATTTCTTATGGTATAATAATCTACTACATTTATGTAACAAATTTTTGACTGTTCTTCAAATGATGGGCACCTAACTTTTCTCCAAGTTTTTTATAATCACAAAGAATTATGCTTTAATTATTTTGAAACAGGAGATCTTTCTTCTGACCTTGTCTCCTTAGAGTATATGTCTAGTAGTGGTTATGCTGAGTCAGAGTTGGAACACCATACCCAGTTTTTTCTCATAATGTCAAATTGTCGACCAAAATAGCTGGGCCACTTAGCTCAATCAGCTGTATGTTTTTTCTAGGTATTTGTCCCTTAAACACTGACTATTTCAGTCCATCACCTTTGACAGTTTGATGAGAGTTTTTTATTCGTATTTTTCTTCTTTTCTCTAAATGCATTTTCTTTCTTTTTTTTTTTTTTAACCTGGAGATTATATTGTTTTTGTTTTTTGGAGGGGGGAAAGCAGGGCAATTGGGGTTAAGTGACTTGCTCAAGGTCACACAGCTAGTTAAGTGTTAAGTGTCTGAGGCTGGATTTGAACTCAGGTCCTCCTAATTTCAGGGCCAGTACTCCATTCACTGCGCCACCTAGCCACCCCTAAATGTATTTTTTCTTTATAAAATCATAGTAGTTAGTTTTGGGAAGGGCCCTGAAGGTTATTGAATCCAACCTTCTTTGCAGTGTAGTCCTCCAGTCTCAGAGATAGTGATTTACTTTCTCTTTTCTAAAACTAACCTGTAACCTGTTGCTTGAAGCCAATTCTTTCTCACTTTTTGAATCTATGACAGCTATCTATTCCCATCTTCTCTAGCACTTTAGTTTCCAATTTGTGTCAGTTCCTTCTCATTTGCCTTTACATAGTCAAGTAATTAAAAAAAAAAAGCAGAGTAATTCAGCAAACATTAGGCCCATATTTTCTGCAATGCAAAAATCTCTTTGGCTCCGATTTGCCCCCTTCCAAGTATTCTTAAATTTCCATATGATTTTTACTCTTCATTGCCATACTTTGAATCTTCCCTCCCACCGCCTTCCCCTTTACTTCCTACTCTTAATCCCTTCCTAATTTTGCAATTTGGCTGCCAATGCAGCAACTATACTTAGAAACTATGCTTGCTACAGTTATTAAATGGCTTCCCCTTTGCCAAATCCAGGCTCCATTCTTTTGCCATCTTTCTTCTTGACTTTTTCTCTTTTGAGACTGTTGAATACATTCTTCTCAAAATGTTCTCCTTTGGCTTCTGTGATACCACGATCACCTGGAAGTACTTTAATTTCTTTTTCTTTTTTTTAATCTATTTTTTTTGGAGGGGGAAGGCAAGGCAATTGGGGTTGTGACTTGCCCAAGGTCACACAGTTAGTAAGTGTGTCAGGTGTCTGAGGTGGGATTTGAACTCAGGTCCTCCTGACTCCAGGGCCAGAGCTCTATTCACTACACCACCTAGTTGCCCCCTCTTTAATTTCTTTAAGTCTCAATTTCTTAATCTGTAAAATAGGAGTAACAGAACCTGCCACTGGGTGCTTCCCAAGTTTATTATGAAGATCAAATGAGATAATGAACAAAAGAGTGCTTTTATGTGTTATATGAATAAATAGTGGTTTTATTATTGTTATTATTATTTCCTCCACATTTCTGGCTCCTGTCTCACTGGCCCTATCTTCCTTCCTCTTCCGAATGTGCATCCTTCCACATTCTGTTCTTAGCTCCCTGACCTCTTTCAAGAGGTACACACTCAATCTTAAAGCTTCATGTAGCTATGACTAATAATAATGACCCTGGTACTTACTAGTCATGTGACTTTGGGTAAGTCAGCTTTCTTCTTTGATCCCCCATTTATAAAAAGGGGATAGTAATACTTCCAATATCTGCTTCCCTGAGGGAAAGTGCTTTGTAAGACTTGAAACCTATATAAATGCTGCTGTTATTCATTGCTTTGACTTTGTCCTGGCTAATTCTCCTAAAATACTATTTCCATCCTGTGACTTCCTTGATCTGGAATCTACATTTGGCTCTCACTTGTCTTCTGCAGTATCTGAACTTCTTTGGCCGGCTTTTAGTCATTCAATAATTTGGCCTCACCTTGGATTATTTCCTACTTTTTTCCAGTGAAAAGCCTAGTGTATATATAGTTAGTTGTGTGGTTACGTTGTGTCATCTCACAGTTCCCCCCACAGGCCCAACTCAAGCATGATGTCTTTGACTTTCTTCAGTGCCTAGCACATACTAGGTCCTTAATTAATGCTTATAGATTAGTCTTGAGAAGTTGCATTGAACTCCAGCCCCCACTGATTTCTCCCTCTTCTGAATGCCTACTGTGTGCCTAGTTGGCATCACGTTTTTACCACTTCATTTTTCTAAATATGCCTTAATTTTGTTTCCTAAGCTCCTTGATGACAGGTCACATCTATGTCTTAAGCTTTATTTATATTTTCCATGACATAGGATTCTAGAATTTTAGAGTTAGAAGGGGTGCAGCCCCTTCATTTTATAGAAGTTGAAATCTAGGCCCAGAAAGATGATAGGAATTGATTAACGTCGTTGCTGTTATTGTTGTGGTTTGTCCTTCTTTCTCAAAGAGGACCATAACATCAGGGAGGTGATGACATGACATGCAAGTGAATTGGATTTAAGTGAGGGAGGGCTGTGCAAAGTCACCAGCCTCACATTCTCCTCTGGAGCAATCTGGGTCCAGTGGCAAGATATAGATCAGGACTAGTTGATTAATATTACACAGTTTATTGGTACTAGAGCCAAGGCTTAAATCCAGGTCTCCTTGCTCTTGGGCCTGTGATCTTTCCATTATGTTACTTTTTTCATGGAATCAGCCTATCTTAGACATGCAATAAAAGTCATAGATAGATTGTGACTTGTGTGACAAAGTACAAAGGCCTTTTACCTTTTGTCTGTAGACATAAATTTCCTGGTACTGGAGTAAATTCCTACTTATATGTCCACTGAAGCATAGGGGTTTTGTTTAACACAGAATTTTTGTGCTTTCCTACTTATATTTCTGCTGAAAATGGGAATTATTTAGTTCATTGAACTTCTATTTCAATTCAGTTAAATCCCCCACTGTGTCCTACACTTTTGCATCACTTTGTAAGACTTGTACAACATTTTTCTCATAACAGATCTGTGATGTATTGCACATTATATCCATTTTATATCTTATTTTCATATTTGTTATTTATTTATTTATTTATATTTACATTTTATTCAGTCCAGCTATGTGAGCTGGGGTATCAGAGCCAGGATATGAGCATAGGTCTTTTGACTTCAGATCTAAGTGCTCTTCCCACCACACTTAGGTAAAAGCTGTTACCTGAGAGAAATGATAGAGACATCCACATAGAGGGCTTGCAAGATTTGAGAACAGGAAGAACTTTAAAAGACTGGTCCAACATTCTGCCTAATGAAAGGGAGAATGAATGAATGAAGCATTTGTTAAATGCTTTCTGTTGTGCAAAGCATGGTGCTCTGGGAAACGAATAGAAAATAAGACAGGCCTTGCCCATTAGGAGCTCACATTCTAATTAAGTATATAACACAAATGGAAAGTTTTGGCTTCAAGTCAGATGGAAAGGGCCTGTTTGGTCCTTGAGGTGCAGTAGCAAAGCAGGTGGTAATAATGCCTCTTTTTTGATGCCATTTCCAGTGATAAAATCACGTCCAGTGATAAAATCTGGTGCTGAACCATTTGATGCTACCAAGAACTCAACAGGAGCAGTTTCCAGGGTACATCTAATGCAAAAATCATTTCTCAGATACAGAGTGTTTTGAGTTCTTCCCTTACCTAGCATAAATATTGTCACTCCACTTGTGAGTGTTCAGTCACAGTGGGGCTGGTGATATTGTGAACCTTTTTTTTTTTT
This sequence comes from Petaurus breviceps papuanus, assembly GCF_028583685.1. Taxonomy (NCBI): domain Eukaryota; kingdom Metazoa; phylum Chordata; class Mammalia; order Diprotodontia; family Petauridae; genus Petaurus; species Petaurus breviceps. Next base: position 6,355,705 of record NW_027187351.1, read on the forward strand.
CTTCTTGAGAATATGTAATTGTGAAAGTATGTTGTGTGTGTGTCCTATACTATGAACTCAGGTTTCATATGTCTTACTGATAGTTAAGAAATTTCATACTTGATGGAAGTGTTTTTTGTAATGGAATGACTTGGAAATAAACTGATTAGTAGAATTCCTTGGGAAAAAAGTCCACAGCTCTGACATGTTAATGCAACAATAAGATTAATAACAGTTCTAGAATTGATAATGACCAAATAATGGTCTTAAAATGATTTTTTAAAAAGAGGCTTGGTTTTCACTGTTTGTATTTTATGGGTGATGAAGAACTTTCTTCATAACAAGCCCTCCCTCCCCTCAAACCTCCCAGGTATAAGTTGCCTTTGTAACTATAATCAGGTTGTCTGCTCTTTTGTGTGAAAACAATTCTATTAAAAAAGCCGTGGTGTCATTATTAACATTGAAGATAATATACTAAGAATAGTAAGCAACTGTCTCTGGAGAGGATGCCTTTAAAAATGATCTTTTAAGGCAAATTTTTATTTTGAAGGGCTACATTATTTTTTTTAAAGCAATCGGGGTTAAGTAACTTGCTCAAGGTTACACAGCCAGTTATTTCTGGGTGCCCGCATTCGATCCCCAGGTCATCCCAACACTGGAGCCGGTGCTCTTACTTGCTGTGCTACCTGGCCGCCCCTAGGGCTACATTATTTGTTTGAAGGTTTACTTAGAGCAGTGCCATGGCATCAACAGAATTTGTAAGATACTCCTTGTAATTATGACCAGAGTAAATCTTTTCCTTCAGCTCAGTGGATCTATAAAGTAACTTGAGAGGTTTTAGGTCTCACCAGACTAAGAAGTAGCAAGCCCAATATGTCCTGTACTCATCTCACACTCAATATATCTTAAACAGTCATCTTCCCTTTAATCTTAACCCTTCCAAATTTGTTTGTTATTGTCTTAAGAGCACCATTATCCTTTTAATCATCTAGGTTCATAATCTTGATGTTGTCTTTGTCTGACTCAGTACCCTTCCTCACCCCATAGATCCAGTCAGTTATCAAATCATGTTTTGCAGTCACCAGGACGTCTTTTTCATATTACCCCTTCTCTTTACACACACAACCATTACTCTAGTTCATGCCTTCATTTCCTTTTGCCTGGGCTATTGTGATCACTTCCTAATTGACTTTATTGACTCTCTCCCTTCACTAATTCACCCCTAACACAGGCACCAGAGTTATTTTCCTAAAACATGGGTTTGACCATCTTATTCCCTTGTTCAATAAACTCCTTGCTATAAAGGCTCAAATATGAACTCCTCTGTTTTTTTTTTAAAGGTTTTCACAAACTGGTCCCATCTTACTTTTAGTTCAGCCCTACTTGCTGATACTGGCATATGATATTCCCTGCTGTCCTTGTGCTATTGAACTGACTCTTCACCAAGCTGGTAATACTCTTCCTCTTTCCTTCTGCCTCTTGGGATTCCTTTCAAGAGCTAACTCAGGAGACTTCTGCAGGAAGACTTTCTTGATCTCTTGCTAGTGTCTTTCTTTCCAAGGTTAGCTTGTATCCAATTTGTATACGTTTGGGTATACCTAACCTATACACATTTACGTATATGATGGCTCCCTTGTTAGAATGCAAGCCCTTTGAGGGCAGAGACTTTCACTTTTGTACTTGGCATATTGTAAGTACTTAATAAATGTTTGATGGATTATTGTCTACCCAAAGAGCCCTTGAAAAAAATCAACTCCGCCTCAATTCATAAAATCAGCATCTTCAAGCTGGAAGGACTAATCTAGTGATCTGAAACTCATATTGCATTTTTAAGTTTATAGGAATCCCTATTTTTATTATAATTATCTGAATCTTTGTTCCTCTTTGTAAATTGGGAGGCAGCATGGTACAGGGGCAGCTAAGTGGCTTAGTGAATAAAGTACCTAACCTGGAGTCGGGAAGATTCATCTTCCTGAGTTCAAATCTGTCCTCAGACACATACTAGTTGTGTGACCCTGGGCAAGTCACTTCATCTTCTTTGCTTCTGTTTTCTCACCTGTAAATTGAGCTGGAGAAGGAAATGGCAAACCACTAGAGAATCTTTTTTTTTTAAAGCAATCGGGGTTAAGTAACTTGCTCAAGGTTACACGGCCAGTTATTTCTGGGTGTTGTGCTAAGTATCTGAGCCCGGATTTGATCCCCAGGTCATCCCAACACTGGAGCCAGTGCTCTTACTCGCTGAGCCACCTGGCTGCCCCTAAGCAATTGGGGTTAAGTAACTTGCTCAAGGTTACACGGCCAGGTGTTTCTGGGTGGGTGCTAAGTGTCTGAGCCCAGGATTCGATCCCCAGGTCATCCCAACACTGGAGCCGGTGCTCTTACTCGCTGTGCTACCTGGCCGCCCCCACTCGAGATTCTTTGCCAAGACAACACCAAACAAGGTCATGAAGAGTTGGACATGATTGAAAAATGACTGACAACCACCACTAAAACAAAAATGGTACAGGGCAAAGAGTTACAGGATTTGCAATCAGAGGATCTGGGTTCAAATTATGACTCTACCAAATGGGAAAATCACTGAACCTCTCTGGATCTCTTCTGTGGAATGAGGGGGTTGGATTAGGTGACCTTTAGGGTTGTGTCCAGCTCAATGAGTCTAGGTTTCTAAATGCCTTTGAGTAAAGTTGTATTCAACCTGATTCTATTCCTAAATGGAATTGAAAACCCTTGTTCCTAGTGTAGATGAAGGTACCAACGCCCAGATAAGTAAGGTGGCTTGCTGATGATCACATGTTTAATGTACTTTCACCTGGATAATGAGGAATAGTGTTTTTTTTTGTTTGAAGGAAGTTATGAGAAGTAATGAAATAATGGGCTAAACTTTGATAAGTGAGGCTTCAGAATGCACTCGTGGAGGAGCATTAAGTAGGGTAGTACTTATTGGACAAGAACTGTAATTTAGTACTGTAAATGTTACTTTGGGAGATTTAGCCTGTTTGTGTGGGTATTTTGGTAAATTGCTTTGAGCTCCTTGTGTGTAATAAGGAATTATTATTGTTAACTTTTTGGACTTCCATCATTTAAATATATTTCCCTATCAAGGCTTTCAACTATGATGTAGATTCCAAGGGGTTTGATTTTGCTGAAATGAGATTTATTTTTGAGAGAGAGAGAGAGAATGAGAGGGAGGGAGGGAGGGAGGGAGGGAG
>NW_027187351.1:6358992-6366890 GCF_028583685.1 Petaurus breviceps papuanus
GAGAGAGAGAGAGAGAGAGAGAGAGAGAGAGAGAGAGAAGCAAGAGAAACAGCCTTGTTTTTCTTTATCACCTTTCATAAGGAACTTTCCATGGTATGAATCTGTCCCTTTTGGGAGTTCCCTTTAATTGTAATGTGAACCAGATTCATTTCCTTCATAATTTGACCAGTTGGAGATGACTGTGTCCACTCCATCCCCTTTGCCACCTTTAGGCTGGCTGGCTTCTTTCCACACCAAACAGTTTTCCCTTGGCAAATCTAATTAGGAAATGCTGACAGCTGCTTCATAATGAGAAATAGGAACTTAAGTCTGATAGAGTACCTTTGAGGGCTAGGAAATGGCTTTCACTCTTGGCTTAAAAAAAATCACGTTTTTAGAAGCAGACTTATAACATTGGTTTGATTATGAAATACAGTTCCATCCTCAGTTTCTCATATCCCTGAATTTAGGTCTAGGTAAGACTTTATAGTCATAAAATTAACAAATTAAAAAAAAATCTTTAGTGTTGGTAGAGTCAGGCAGAGATTTGAGAGATCCTTAAATTAGGATTATAGATTTAGAACTAAATATCACTTTAGAATTCATCTGATGTTTTCATTTTATGGATAAGCAAACAGACCCAGAGAGGTTGTAATAAAATAGCAGGTCTGGAATTTGAACCCAAATGCTTTTAACTTTTCAGATCACAGTGTTTTTCTTCTGTGTCATACTGTCTCATGTTGACTAATGATTGTAGGGGCTTTAGGAACCAGGGACCTCTGGCAATAAGACTGTGCTATTCAAACTAAAAATTGGGCAGTTGTATGACAACTTTATGAGAAAATGAATGTTGAAAAGCATGTTTAGATAGAGCAGATTTACATTAGGCACATTATTAGTGTGAGACAGTTTACAGAAGGAATATAGATGAAGGATGAGACATTCTTTTAAAAAAAACCTATTTTAGTGGGAAATAATTGTTTTGATCTAATTTAAATGAGAGGTGAATATTTGTCTTCCTTTTATGGCATCATTGTAAATATTTTCCTATGGTTTTTATATCATGGACAGATACTGACTTCATGTGTGTATATAGATTCTAAGTTTATGCTATTTATCGTATATTATTCAGAAGGAAATTTCTGATTGGAATCATTGTGATATAATGATGGTTGGGCATTTTAAAAATAAAATAATTGAATACTTTCAAAATATCTAAGAGGATAAATTATTTTATTGTTGAATAGTTGGGGAGGAAAAGAAGGCTTGGGAGGACAAATGCCCTCAGCAGATTTTTCTTGTCCTATATGTTCCACTGACTCCCCATTTCTTTTAGGACAGAAGTTACTAATCTGGGAACTTTAAATAAAATATTTTGATAAGTATATTTCAATATAATTAGTTTCCTTTGCAATTCTATATATTTTATCTTATGTCTTTAAAAACATTTTTCTGAGATGGGGTCTAGAGGTTGCAGCAGACTGCCAAGGGAATCTAGATCCTGTTGTAAGATCAAAAGCAACTTCCTTTGGCATTTAAATCACTTCATACCCTGGCTCCCCTTCATGCATTCTGTGATCCAGCCAAATTGGCCCATCTCCTATTCCTCACACCCAATACTCATATTTCCTGTCTCCATACCCCTTTTTGTGCCTTTGCACAGGCCCCCCCTCCCCACCCCATTCCTGGAATTCCCACCTTCCTTATTTCCTCCACTTAGTGTCCTTAGCTTCCTTCCAAGCTGAGCTCTAATGTTATCTCCTACATGAGTGAGACCTCTCCTTAGTCATGCACCTGCTCCCCACCAAAATTACCTTGTTATATATGCTTACTGTCTACACATACTGTCTACCCTTATATAAAATATACTTCTTGACAGTACGAATTGTTTCATTTTTGCCTTTGTTTCCCCAGGGCCTTTAGTCAGTTCTTAGGCACATGGAAAATATATGTTTATTTTTTCATTCTTCTGATGAGGAAGTTGTATTGCAGAGGACCTGATGTCTGGACCTTACCTCCACTGATATCCTTTCACATATATTTGGATCTCCTGGCTGTCAGAGAGTCTTAGTAGTATGATAATGGCCAAGTCACTTCCCTATCTGAACTTTATCTCAACTATAAAATTCAGAGATTAAGACAGATCAGGAGTTCTTAATCTCTTTGTGTGTCAGGGACCCCTTTGGCAGCAGTGGAACCCTTTTCAATATAATTTTTTTATAAAATATGTATAGAATTACAAAGAAAACCAATTATACTGAAATACAGTTATTGAAATATGTATATTTTAAAAAGTTCACAGATCCTAGAGTAAGTACCCCTAGACTAGGCCAACATCTCTTCAGGGTGTCTTCCAGCTTTAAATTCTATGATTTGGGGAGTGGACTTGGAGATGTGCTAAGAGCAGATCTTTTTGTATTCTCCCACCTTGGATGGCATGCTGGTGAAGGAGAGAGAATCTGGATTTCTGTGTTTGTTTCCTACCTTGGTCACTAATAACCCACATGACCTCAGCCAAATCATTTACCCTCTCTGAGTTTCAGGTTATTTGTAAAATGTGGCAGCTGTCCCTTCCCTCTTGAACATTCTTTAAGATGAATTCTATGATTTGGTGCCACAGCTTAAGTCTTAGAATAGTGGTGGGTACAGCTCTGCACATGCCCAGTGAGGCTTGTTGGCTTGGTACAACCACAATTCTAAGTTTAAACATTATAATCAAGGATTTGATAAGGAGGAGGAGAAGCTGTTTCAAATACTTATGCTCTTGTGGTCAGTTGTTGATTCCCAGAATCAACTGAAGAAAAAAGATCTGTAAGACTTTTTTTAAGTCAAAGAAAAAACCTATTGTGAATTTGATGTGTCCCAAGCAATAGTTTCCCTGCCCTTGGAAATAAGATGGACAGGGACACTCTTTGGGGTTGTTTGCCTTTTGCTGAGTGCACTTGAGCAAGGGAGAGGTGGATAGGTTTAAACTTTACTCTGTTGACTTGCCTCACCCTAAGTGTCAAAGACATTGTATTACAAGTACCTTGGTTAGTAATTGAAGATTGGGAATATGTTTGATTCAACATCAAGCACAAGTAGTTACTCAAATAATGTACCAGCCTGATGGCTGACCTGGGATGAATGAGGGTCCCCACACCTTTTTTTCTATTACTTTTGGTTCTCCCCTTTTGCCAAGTTCTACATACAGTGCTCTGGTTATAGTGTGTGTTCAATGAACTATCAGTGGTTCTTAAATCAATTAATAAGTATTTGTCAAGTATTGTTCTGTTTCAGAGGTCTTGGCCTTAAATCCAAACTGACACTTGCCATCTATGCGAGGTTGAACAAGTCATTCTCTGGGCTTCTGTTTACTCATCTAAAAAATGTTGGGGATCCTCTAAGGCAGGAGTTCTCAAACTTTTTGCTCTTAGGACTCCTTTAGTCTTTTAAAAATTGTTGTGGACCCCAAAGAAAAGTTTAAATAATTTATGTAGGTTCTTTCCACTGATGTTTATTCTAGGTTAAGCATTTAAACATTTTTATTAATTCATTTAATAGTAATACACACATTTTAACATAAAAACACTGTTATGAAAAGTAACTGTTTTCCAAAACAAAAAAAAAATTAGTGGGGAGAGTAGCATTGTTTTACATATTTTTGCAAATTTCTTTAATGTCTGGAATAATAGAAAATAGGATTCTTATCTGGTTTTGCATTTAATCTGTTGTGATATGTTGTTTTGTGTGCAGTATATGAAGAATATTCAGCCTCACACAGATATGTAATTGGACAAGGGATGAGTATTTTAATAGACAAATAACATCTTAGTATTTTTGTAAAAATAATTTTGACCAGAGAACCTCCCTGAAAGGGTTTGGAAACCCCCAGGGATCCATGGGTCACATACTTTGAGAACTGCTAGCTTTAAATAGGTTGGGATTGAGTGGCAGAATAAGACTTCATTAGCATGCAAGGTCCTTGCAGGCTAGGACTGGTTCTTTCCCCCCCCCCCCCCCAGTAGCTAGCACAGTGTCTTCTACATGGTAGAAATTTAACAAATGTGTTATTGAATTGATAGAGTTCATACTTAGAAGGATGTTATACTAGAGGTAGTGAATTGAGAATCAAATGGGAAAATGTACATAAAACGCTTTGTAAATCTTTTTTTTTTAATTTTTTATTAAGCAGTCAGGGTTAAGTAACTTGCTCAAGGTTACACGGCCAGTTATTTCTGGGTGTGGTGCTGAGTGTCTGAGCCAGGTCGTCCCAACACTGGAGCCGGTGCTTCTACTCGCTGAGCCACCTGGCCGCGTTAAGTAACTTGCTCAAGGTTACACGGCCAGGTGTTTCTGGGGGGGTGCTAAGTGTCTGAGCCCGGGATTCGATCTCCAGGTCGTTCTGACACTGGAGCCGGTGCTCTTACTCGCTGTGCTACCTGGCCGCCCCTGTAAATCTTAAAACACTATAATATGTTATTGCTATTCTTGTCATTATTATTATTTGGGGGAGATATTTTTAGTCAAGGGAAATATGTCTAGAAAAGTCTTTTTCATGTGAAAAAGTTTTGAGTACTGGATTTGGAGTCAGAAAGTCTAAGTTTTGGTTCTGGCTTTGACAATTAACCAGGTCAGTGGTTTTGAATACTCCTTCAGCTTGTTTTTTCTTCTATAAAATGGGGATATTAGCAGTCATACTATCTATCTTACTAAGTGATTGTGAAGCTCAGATGTGATAATCTAGGTAAATTGCTTTGTAACATTAAAGCTCTATGTAAATGCCAGTTTTGGTTGGTTGCAAGCTCATTCACCATTAGGCAAGTGTCAGGTGCCTTCAAAAACCCCTAATGCAATCTTGGTTAGTATGGAAAGAAGCTATATGTTTAATTCAATGGAAGTGATAGTCTCCCAATATTCCAAACATTTTTTTTTTCTAGCAAAGTACAAAGAGACTATGTGATACATTGGAAAGAATTCTGACTTTGCTGGTAGAGGACTTGAGTTTGAATCCCGATTCTACTTTTCCCTCCCCTACTTGCCATCCTCTGCCTTTTAAAAAATAAGTTTTTTATTGATATGTTTTGTTTTTATATCACTTTTCTTTCTAACTATATTCCTCTTCCTCCCAGAGACCATCTCTCTTAATAAAGATTTGTTTAAAAAAAGATCTACCCTGGTGGGGTAGAGATTTTTTTTTAAGCAATTGGGGTTAAATAACTTGCTCAAGGTTATATGGCCAGTTATTTCTGGGTGTGGTGCTAAGTATCTGAGCCCGGATTTGATCCCCAGGTCATCCCGACACTGGAGCCAGTGCTCTTACTCGCTGAGCCACCTGGCTGCCCCTAAGCAATTGGGGTTAAGTAACTTGCTCAAGGTTACATGGCCAGGTGTTTCTGAGTGGATGCTACTCGCTGTGCTACCTAGCTGCCCCGAGATTTTTTTTTTTTTTTAAAGAATAGAGTTGTCTTCTGAGGTACCACATCACACCTATCAGATTGGCTAACATGACAAGACAGGAAAATGATAAATATTGGAGAATATGTGGGAAAATTGGAACACTAATGCATTGTTGGTAGAATTGTGAACTGATCCAACCATTCTGGAGCACAGTTTGGAACTATGCCAAAAGGGCTATTAAATTGTGCATAGTCTTTGACCCAGTAATACCACTTCTAAGTCTGTATCCCAAAGAGATCATAAAAATGGGGAAAGGACTCACATGTACAAAAATATTTGTAACAGCTCTTTTTGTTATGATCAGGACCTGGAAATTGAGGGGATGCCAACCAATTGGGGAAGGGCTGAACAAGTTGTGGTATATAAATGTAATAGAATAATCTTCTAACATAAGAAATGATGAACCCCAATTGCCCTACCTTCCCCTCCAAAAAAGCAAAAAAATTTTTTTTTAAATTAAAAAAAAAGAAATGATGAACAGGCCAACTTCAGAAAGACCTTGAAAGACTTACATGAATGCATATGTACAGCCTATATCAGATTGCATGCCATCTTGGTGTAGGAGAGGGGGAGGGAGGAGAAGAAAATTTGGAACTCAGAATCTTATGGAAGTGAATGTTGAAAACAAAAAATAAATAAACAAATATTAAAAACAAAAAACCAAAAGAAGAGAGATGTCCTGGGTGTATTTGTCTGCAGTGAGGAAGGAGTAACAAGATAGAGGCTGAAGATGATAGGATGAGAATGAGAGGTCTAGAGATTGATGGGACAAGCTCCTGGAAGATAGGAAGGGGTGGAAGGGAGTATAATAGAGAGTCCAGTTAGAGGTAGTAAGTGAGACTTGGCAAATGGAAGCGTCATCTCTTCTTCAGTGATAGGAGGAAGGAGGAGAGGTAGATGAAAATGCAAAGGGAAAAGCATTATCAGCACACTTGCTAAAAGTGGAGGTGGAAGAAATGTTGGGGATCTGAGGAAAGAACTTTGTAAAGCTTCACTACAGAAAGAATGCATTTTGAAGCAGTGAGGGCACAACTGAAATCAGATCTCATGGATCTAGCAATATTGTTTCCATTTAACAAATTAGGGAATTGAGGCCCAGCAAGGTCAAGTGATTTTCCAGAATTACAGGATGTTAGCGATTATTGATTTCCAATTGGTTAATTTTATAGATCGAGCCTTAAGAGTGTCATGCATGGTAGAGCTTGATATGAATCAAGGTCTTTGGCTTTGCAATTTAATATGCTTTTCACTATATCATAGCCACCTTAGGCAGGACATTTAAACAAATTCTTTGTTTTATCAGAAAGTATAGTTTACAAAATGTTTCAACAGTGTAGTAATAAGCATCCCAATTTTAATTGATGATACTGAATCTCAGAGAGTTTAAATGACTTGCCCAAAGTCACATAACTGGTCAGTTTCAGAGCCAGGATTGAGTCCTGATTTCAAGACACTCAATTTTCTTTTGCATATGCTGGGCATCATAACTAGTAATTCTGACATCTGAGACAAATTCAGTTTTGTGGGGATAACACAGAGAATAGTCTATCCCAGTTGGATGCTGTTGTTTTTTGGTCCTTCATTCTTGAAGAGGACCAATGACTTCAGGAGGGTGACGTCTTGACTTGTGAGTGAATTGGATTTAAGCAGGGCAGAACTGTGCAAAGCAGCTTCACTCTGTCCTCCAGAGTCGTCAGAATCCAATCACAAGACAAGAATCAAGACAATAAATAAGAGATGGCCCTGGATGCAGTAGGAAACCTTGGTTTTTTAAGCAAAGGTCTTTCCCAGCTCTCAGTTTGTCTGAGGGCGAGGTCCATTCAGTGATTAAGGGCTAGGTAAGAATTGAGACAAAAGATGGCCTAGTTTGCTGTCCCCAAAGAATCAATCTAGGAGGGGAAAGACCCTCAGAATTTCCGGCTAGAATGGAAATAATTGCTGTTTACACTTGCTCTGAGCCATAAAAACCCAAACAATAAATAAGAGAGTCTTGGACTGGGACCTTTTATTGTTCAATCAATTTAAAACGGAGTGATTTGGATTTAAAGGCATAGTTGCTCTTTTGAATAACAATGGGCTTTTCCAAAGCCTGTTTTTTTCAGAGCTATATTTCCAGAAATCATAAATGAAAACGACATAAGACAGAGTTAATTGTTCCAGTTTTTTGAAAAAAAAAAAAAAAAGGTAAAATAAATAGGAAAAAAAATCTAGCACCTAAACCCCAAGATACTTTGCAAAGTATAATTGATCAAAAATTATATTCCTTTGGATAAGTAGAGCACCTACATATAAGGGTGTGACTCGCCACGTGGACAGAGGGACAGAAGAAGCCCCACTTAGATATAGACTTACTGGGGAGGGAGTGGCTTGCTTCCCAGAGATTTCTGCCTCAAGCCCCCATGGCATGTCTAACCCCTGACAGCATCCCCGATTACACACACACACACACACACACACACACACACACACACACACACACA
>NW_027187351.1:6366900-6389131 GCF_028583685.1 Petaurus breviceps papuanus
ACACACACACACACACACACACACACACACACACACACACACACACATCCTGTGGTAAGAGTAGTGGAGGTTGGGGAGAGGGAGCAATGTGGAATAAGGCAAAAGGGGCTTTGGCATGGGGGTCTCCTAGAGGAATACAGCAGAAAAGAAATATGTTTCTTACCACATCAGTGCACTGGGACAAAACCCAGGTTGTCCTGGTTTAGTTCTGATTCTGGTCACACAGTAGAATGGAAATGAAGTGGTCTGACAAGCACAGACTGGCAGTGGATCTACAAGGAGTAGGACCTAGTCTTTAAGCTCTGGCATTCTCTGCAGTCCCACTTGACTCTTCTAACCTTGCTAGACCGGTATCATAGCACTTCGAGGCTTGTATGACGGGTCATGTTTTTGCATCAATTGTTGGAGGAAGGTTGCAAGCATATATGTGGTTGTGAGGAATTCCTTGTGGATGATATGGTTTGTAAATAAGGAAAAAGTCTTTACTGTGAGGCCTTGAACATAGTGGAGAAGTTCTGGATATTGACTAATCGATTTGCCTGTTGCAGTAGGTCAGACAGGAGAAAGTGATGGTTTGCATCTATAAGCCAGGAAAAGTAGCTTTGAGAATAGCCAGGATTTAGGCAGTACAGTTGGGAATGACCACCTCCCAAGTGGGTTATTTATTTTTAACCATAAAAGAACAGCATTGAGGCCATTGCCATCAGAATCAGGTCACCGAATATTAATGTGATTACTCAAACATAATCTTTCACATAAGATTAGCACTGCTTCCTTCACTGGCAGGATCTGGCATCCCCAGCTTTTGATTTCTTACATTCAGAGACTAACTTATGGCTGTGGCTTGAGTCGCCTACTGCAGTGGAATCACATTAAAATCAGAAAGGAAAAAAAAGGAAGGAGGAGAAGTTCCATTTAATGGAAATTCCACATAGTGGAGTATATTTTAAAAGTAGAACCCTGTTAATAACTGTTATTCATCATATATCCTGTTGGTTAAATCCTGTCTCCTAAACTGTAACCTGGTATGCCAAAAGGTCTAATATAATATAGTTAGTTGACAAGGTAGATCCTAGTCCTTTATGAATTTCAGGGTTTTTAGAGGGGTCTTACTATGCTTTTTTTTCCTCTTTTTTTTTCCTCACTATGTTTTTAAGGAATATATGTATTCTAAGTTATTCAACAAATGAGTACTGATTAAAAAGGTGAAATAAATTGATGAACCCTAAACTGTAACAATAAAACTACATCACACAATCCATCCCGACCCTTCCCAGATATTTTCACCATAAAATGAGAGGTGAGAGATGACTATGTGAGCACCTGGTCTTGATCTAAGCAGTCAGTGGTGAAATTAGATAACGAGACTTTTTTTCATCCAGTATTTGTGATTGCTTAACCAGAGCTTTGTATATTTGTGAAAAAAAGAGAGGCAAAGAGAAAAAAGTGTAAATAGTTGGAAGTTGTTCATTATATTTAGGATTTTGTTTCTTTTCAGGTTTTTTTCTATCTTTACATTTAAGTACCTTTTGATCCAAGGCAATTTTTTTTCCCTTTTGGAGGGCATTTGGGGTTAAGTGACTTGCCCAAGGTCACACAGCTAATTTTTGTGTTAAGTGTCTGAAGCCACATTTGAACTCAGGTCCTCCTGACTCCAGGGGCGGTGCTCTATTCACTGTGCCACCTAGCCTCCCCCAAGGCAGTTTTACAAAGGTTCAAAATTGTGAAGCTGGCAGGGACCTCAGAAGCCATCAATTCAACCTACATCAACAATCCCCATCAAAACACACAGAATATGTGGTCATCCAGCCTGTGCATGGAAAACTCCAAGTAGGGGGAATTTGCCTTCTCCTGAGGTTGCCCATTCTACTTTAAACTATTCTATTTGTTAAGAGGTTGTTCCTGTCATCAAGCCCAATTTTTTATCTTTGTAATTTCTGACCATTGTTCTGTCCTCTGAAGCCAATCAGAAAAAGTCTAATCCTTGATGCATATGGAGGCCCTGCAGATACTTGAAAATGGCTAGGATGACAGATACCTTTCCCTCCTCTTCCTAACTCCCCTTATCCCATTTAATCCCTTGTTCCTCAAACTGATCTCATTTGACATGATGTAAAGTTCCTTTATAATCCTGGATTCTTTTTTCTGAATGATCTTTAGCATCATCTTTCTTTCTTTTTCCTTTTATTTATTAGTTCACAACATTAACTTCCCTAAGATTTTGCGGTTTAAATTTTCTCCCCATCCCTCTCCAAGATGGTGTACAATCTGATATAGGCTCTATGTATACATTCATATTAAACATTTTCACATTAGTCATGTTGTAAAGAAGAATTAGAACCAATGGGAGGAACCGTGAGAAAGAAGAAACAAAACAACAAAAGAGAGCAAATAGTATTCTTTGATCTGCGTTCAGACTCTATAGTTCTTTCTCTGGATGCATTTTCCATCATGAGTCTTTTGGAATAATCTTAAGCATCATCTTTCACTGCTGGAGTTACTTTTTATTTTTCTCATAGAGTTGTTAGTACATTAAGGCTTTCAATAACCCAGTATCTTAAGCCTAGGGGAGATAATAATAGATAGCCACTGGCCTTTTAATCAGGAAAAGCTGAATTCAAATTTGACGTCAGACAGTTACTAAGCTGTGTGACCCTGAGCAAATCACTTAACTGCTGTCTTCCTCAGTTTCCTTGTTTGTGAAATCGGGGCAATAGTAGCACTTTTCTTCCCCAGGGCTGTTTTGAGGATAAAATGAGATAATATTTGTAAAGTATTTTGCAAACCCCTTTGAGCACTATATAAATGCTAGCTATTATTAGTAATTATTTTTATTGTTGTGATGTTGGTGGTTGATATAAAGATAGAAAGGGAGGGGTAAAGGGAATTAGATTTTGGTGTTTTAGAGAGACCTGAATTATGCTCCCTTCCTCCCATATCAGCTCCTGGAAATAATTTGTCCAGGCTTTTAATATATCTTTATGTCTTCCCTTGTTCCTGGCAGGGACAAAAGGCATTCTTTGTACAAATGCGTCTTTGTTTTTGTTGTTGTTTAGTCATTTTCAGTCATGTCCAATTCTTTATAATCCCTTGTTGGGATTTTCTGGGCAAAGATTCTAGAGTGTTTTGCCGTTTCCTTCTCCAGCTTATTTTATAGATGAGAAAGCTGAGGCAAACAGCGTAAAATGATATGACCAGGGTCACATAGCTAGTAACTGAACTCAGGTCTTTCTGACTCCAGGCTCAGCATTCTATCACTGTGCCACCTAACTGTCCACAAATGCTTCTGGAAGGAAGTAATTATTGTTTTAAAGCATTTATATAATGGTCACAATAATAGAATTTTTAAAGGTCTTGTATAGGAGACAAAGTATTTGGTGAATATACTTTTCTTTTTTTTTTTCCTCTCCATTTACTGTTTATATAAGAGAAATATGTGAAAGAGCAAAATCCATAGGTAAGGAATCATAGACTAAAGTCCTGAGTTAAGCTAATATTTGTAACTTTATAATATTATAAATGCATACATATCTCTATATACATAGGTATGCAATGTACTTTACATGTTTCATCAAGTAAAAATTCTATTTACCATATTGAATTATCAAAAATTCTGAATTTGTAAGAGGCTTGATTTAATAAGATTTTGCTGTGTTTTCATCTTCTCTAAAATGGAGAGTATATTCCTCTCACATTGGGAGAGGTAGGTGCCCATGGATGGTGATAAAATAATATAAAACACTAAATAGTCACGTACCATCTTTATATGTGTTCTCAGTTGATTCCCATAGTATAATTCCCTTAGTAAATACCAGCATAAGGGTCCTAGTTGGAATTATCTTTGTTACTGGTGTACTTTTAGAAACTGGAAATCCACTGATTTTTCCAAACCTTTGCTTTTCCCATCCTTTAACTTTGCAGTTTCTGGCAACAGAAGTTACTTACTTTTCCTGGTTAGGGTATGGTGGGGATGATGCCAATGTTGCAGATTTAGTTTATGTATGGGCCAGGTTATATCCCATAAAGAGAAATCTTGTTCTGTGGCTACAACCCTGACCACTAACATTGACCAGTGATCGAACAGATGTGTGTTGTCTGCCTTAAAACCAGACACAGGGTGGAGTATGGATGATTCAACATGTCCTGCTAACTGTATGTTAAAAGCATGGAAACATTACACATCAGTCAAGCAATACACTTTTTTTCCCTGTTTCTGTCTTCTTTACTTTTATATGTTCTATTTTCCCCCACTTCCACATTAAAACAATTTTTAAAGATTTGTTTTTCTTAAAGGTTTGGTTCCAAATTCTATCTCTGCCTCCTTCCCCCTCCTTCCCACTCCCTGAGATGGTAAGCAATCAGATATAGATCATACATGTGCAATCATGTAAAATATTTCCATATAGTCATTTTGTATGAGAAGACTTGAATAAAAGAAAAAGAATGAAAGAAAGTGAAAAATAGCATGCTTCATCCTGCATTCAGACAATATCAGTTCTTTCTCTGGAGCCAGATGGCATGCTTCATCATTGGTCCTTTGGGATTATCTTGGATCATTGTATAGCTAAGTCATTCACAATTCTTCATCATATTGCTGTTGCTGTGTGCAACATTCTCCCATTTCTGTTCACTTCACTTTGCATCAGTTCATATAAACCTTTCTAGGTTTTTCTGAAATCATACTGCTTGTCATTTCTTATAGCATAAAAATATTCCATCACAATCATATACCACGGCTTGGTTAGCCATTCCTCAATTGATGGGCATTCCTTTGATTCCCAATTTTTAGCAACCATAAAAAGTGTTGCTATAAATATATTTTTTTAATGCAAATAGCTCCTTTCCTCTCCCCCGCCCCCTTTTTGATGTCTTTGGGATATAGATCTTGCAGTAGTATAAGCAATATACTTTTATTAAGCACTACATCTATATCTATGCAACTATCTATCTGTCCACACTTTATATATGAAATTAGGTACTGGAGATACAGATACATCATTACTAATGTTAGTAGAAACTTAAATTTTACTTTGATATTTCTATTAATATAATTAATACATTTACATTAATAAAATTACTAATGAGCAATAAATTGGACAATAAGACAGATAATTGCCACAAGTAGACGGCCTGGAGAAAAAGGACTACAAAATATTACTTTTTACACATGCTGGCTGTTGGGAACCTGGGCAAGTCATTTAGCTTTTTAGTGTTCCAGGTAACTTGCAGGGAAGATGGTGACCTGTATTAGTAGGGGCAGCTAGGTGGCACAATGGATATTGTGTCCAGTCTGCAATCAGGAAGACTCATCTTCCTGAGTTCAAATCCAACCTTAGATATTTACTAGCAGTTTGACGTTGGGCAAGTCACTTCACCCTGCTTGCCTTAGTTTCCTCATCTGTAAAATGAGCTGGAGGAATAAATGGCAAACCACTGTAGTATCTTTGCCAAGAAAACTCGAAAGGGGGTCATGAGGAGTAGTACATCTGAAAAATGACTGAACATACACACATTACATTAGTAGAGAGAGTTCCTCACCATACACTGATGGAATCATGAGTCTCTTCCCTTTCCTTCGCCCCCTGAAAAGAGGGTCTATAGATAGTTCACAATCTGGATGGTCATTTCTAGCATTATGGAGAGTTGAAAAATAATAATAAATTCAATTTATTTAGTGCTTTCAAGATAAGCAGTTTCTTCACAAGAATCCTCTGAGGTAGTTGGTAAAAGTATTATTATCTTAATTTTACTTGCTTTTTTTTTTTTGGAGGGGGGAAGGCAGGGCAATTTGTGTTAAGTGACTTGCTCAAGGTCATATGGCTAGTAAGTGTGTCAAGTGTCTGAGGCCAGATTTGAACTCAGGTCCTGACTCTAGGGCCGGTGCTTTATTCACTGTGCCACCTAGCCACCCCTATTATCCCAATTTTATAGATGAGGAAATTGGATTTCAGGAAGATTAGGTAACTTGTCTTTGATTGCATCTGTATTAGAACCATGGTGTCCTGATTCTAAATCTTTCTGTCACCCAGCCTGCCTCTCCTGAGTTGTTAGTAATATTAATACTGATATTAACAGTAATAATAACAACTACTATGTATATGGCCCATAGTAAATGCTTAAAACTTGTTATAGGTAGGATCTACATAGTGCTTTAAAGTTTTTGAAACTCTTTATATGTATTTCTCATTTGATCCTCACAGCAACCCAGTGAGATAGGTGCTATTATTATCCTCATTTTACAGATACTAAAAATGAGATGTATAGAAGTCAAATGACTTTCTTAGAATTATATAGTCAATGTCTAAGGTAGGATTTGAATTCAGCTCTTCCTGACTCTAGTTCCAGTATTCTATCCATTATACCACCTACCTGCCTCAAATATAACAATAACTCACATTTTTATAACCCTTTATTGTATACAAAACACTGACCATGTTATCTCATTCTCTTTCTTGGGACAAGCCTGTGAGGTGGTACTTATATTGTAACCCATAGGGAAGCTTTAAGTTGATTTAATATGGGTCTTCTGACTTCTAGCTAAGGCTGCTTCTATTATAACATGGGTGCTTTCTGATGTGGAAGAAATTTTATTGCCATACTCCAGATCAGGGTGTGAGGCAGGAAGTCAGGAAGATCTGAGGTCAAATCCAGTCTCAGACACTTACTAGCTGTGTGACCCCAAGCAAGTCACTTGACCCTGTTTGCCTTATTTTTCATCTATAAAATGAGCTGGAGACGAAATGACAGAGCACTCCAGTACCTTTTCCAAGAAAACCCCCAAAAGAGTTCATGAAGAGTTGTACTCGAGCCAAAGAGTATGCTGAGCTACCTCTTCCCAGCTTGAGTCTTGTGCCTCCTCCTCTGCAAGACCTTTCCTGATCTCTCCCATTGGTAATCAGTTCTCCATCCCCAGTCATTTTATACTTAACAGGGTATAGATTTTGTATTGCTTATATTTTTTTTTTTGAGGGGGAAAGGCAAGGCAGTGGGGGCTAAGTGACCTGGCCAAAGTGACACAGCTAATAAGTGTGTCAAGTGTCTGAGGATGGATTTGAACTTGGGTCTTCCTGACTCCAGTGATGGTGTTCTATTCACTGTGCCACCTAGCTGCCCCCATATATTGCTTATATTTTTCCCCAGTACAATGCAAGTTCTTGAGGGGAGGGAGATCTGCTTCTTTTGAATTTGTACCCTTCACACTGAGCACAGTACTTGGCACGTAAAAGACACTTGTCAATTGCTTGCTATATTGAATTGAATTGGATCTGCTGAGGTTTTCAATTTGTCTTACTGTGTTTAAGTACTTGTTTTTTCTTCCTCTGCATCTCTGTGCTTCTCTTCCTCTTTTCTGTTTCTTTTTCATTCTCTTCCTTAGTGTTTCTTTTCCCTTCTCCTTCTTCCTTTAATGATTTTCTATTAAAGTTTTTAAAATATCTAAATATTTTAAAATATTATCTTAAATATTTAAAAATGTATTTTATATTAACTTTATATTTTAAAAATCATTTTATTTTTACTTTTTATCAAATCATCAAATTATTAGATTATTATGTAACAAATTTATCAATATCATTTTAAATATAATTATTATACTTATATTTAAATTATAAAAAATTTAATAATTATTTTATATATCTTAACATTTTGTATTTGGTGAACAAAATTTATATTCTTATCTTACTTAAAATATTTTATTCTATTAAGTTGAATGATTCTAAAACAGAGAAACTGATTTCTTAAAAACAGCTAGGTGGTGCAGTGAATAGAACACCAGCCCTGGAGATAGGAGGCCCTGAGTTAAAATCTGAGTTCAGACACTTGACACTTACTAGCTGTGTGACTTTGGGCAAGTCACTTAACCCCAACTGCCTTGCCTTCCCCTCTCCAAAAGAAACCAAACAAACCAAAAAATAAACAGAGCTTAACTATCCAGATGAATGTTGTCCCCTTGCAAAAATGAGACAAACAAGGAGCAAAAAAATAATCACCATGGGAGTGAGGCACAGATTCATTCATTCACCGGATGTTATTGTTGTTTAAACCTCATTGGGGACATTGCCTATAGAATTGTTTTCACTTTTCCTGGCACGTTCATTTAGAATTTAAATCTCCTGCCTTAATACCTTTGTATAAGCTGTCTCCCATACCTAGAATAATCTCCTTTTTCACTGATCCCTTAGAATCTTTAACTTCCATCAAGGGTCAGATCAGGTGGTTCTTCTTATGTGAAGCCTTTCCTTATGTTCCTAGAGCAGCAGCTCCTCAGCTTTTCTGTCATGGACCCCTTTGGCAGTCTGATGAAGCCTAGGGACCCCTTCCCAGAATGATGTCTTTAAAAGCATAAAATGCATAGGATTACAAATGAAACCAATTCTATTGAAATGCAGTTATCAGAATATTTTTTAAAAACAGTTCACAGATCCCAGGTTAAGGAGACCTCCATAGATATTAGCATTCTCTCCTTTCTCAGTTTATTTTTTTCTTTATCTGTTTATCTATTATATCCCTTAGTAGAATGAAAGTTATTCGAGGGCAGGGTCTGTTTTTCATTCTATCTTTATATTTCTATTGCTTTGCACATAGTAAATAGTTAACAAACACAGGTTGAATTCAACTGAATTATCTCCCATGATGACAATTTTTTCTTGAAGAGAGGACATTTTGGTTTTTGGAAAGAGCCTAAAGTCTAAATCTGGCCAAATCTAGAGAATAAAGTGGGTGATTAAGCTAGGTGATATGCTGTTTTTGGTTGAAATTTTGCTGATGCCATAAAACATTGTGATTGGTTTTCTTGCTGGGGGCTCATAAACTTGCTCTCTCAAAGGGGAGTTCCAGAAATGTTTGACAGTATTGGAGTCAGGAAGACTCAAGTTCAAATGTTGCCCCAGATAATTTATTAGCAGTGGGACTGGGAAGGTCACTTTCTGTTACCCTCAGTTTTCTCTTTGGTAAAAGAGTTCCTCACTTGCAGGGTTACATTGAAGTCAAATGACGAAACATATGTGTAACTTTAAATTGCTTTATACATGTCAGTTATTTTTCCTTTGGGAATATTACGTTGCAAACCTTATAGAGCTATGTAAACGTGAGTTGTGGTTACTGCTGCCCTTCTGGAGGGGCACAGTATTCATTTATAAGCATGAATTTAACAAGCATTCATTAGACACCTACAATGCATCAGGGGCTTTGCTGAGAAAGTGTGTGTGTGTGTGTGTGTGTGTGTGTGTGTGTGTGATATTAACATGAAAATCCATCAGGCCTTGCCCCCAAGAAACTTATTTTCTATTAGATTGATACTGTGTAATTGATTGATTGCTACAAAGCCATACAAAGTTAATTTTAAGAAAAAGCTTGGGCTAGGGGGTGGCACCTAAGTTGTTAGGCACGTCTTTAGATCATTCACTACTTCATTGACAGCACCACTAAGTGTCTTTCAGATCATTGAAATGCTGTGACCCTTGATTAATTCTTTTCCTCCATTGTTAGGTTGGTCAGTAACCCTTGAAAGAAAGAAATTCCTTATCCCTGCCTGGTTCTAAGACAGTACCCTATTTGACAACTGGACACTAATCTCCTTGAGAACCCGGAATCATACTCCTATTTGTATTTGTGGCTTGAGCTCATGATAAAAATTTGCTATTCTCTGCCTTATTAAGGTAGCTTGTGGAGAAGGGGATAGAGAGCCCTGGGCCTAGAGTCAGAAAGATCTAAGTTCAAATGTAACCACAGACTTTGTGACCCTGGTCAGGTCAGTTAACCTCTGCTTGCCTCAGCTTCCTATCTGTAGAATGGGGATAATCAAGACACCTACCATTGTGAGGATCAAATGGGATAATAATTGCAAAAGCTCTTAGCATAGTGCTTGGCCCATAGTAGGCACCTCTTCCTATCTCTTCTTCCTCTGCTACTATTTATCCCTGGTATTTACAGCACAAATCATCAGCCCCAGGCCTGCCTCAGAGGGTGGTATTGGGCCAGTTCCCCTCACAGGCCAGATGTCCACAAGCAGAAGAGTAGTTGCCTCCGGCTCTGCATAATCACTAAAACTTTTCCCTCCTCCATACAATTGAGTATGCAAATGTGACTCTTGAACTTGACCTGTAGTGGTCTGGACCAGTGGTGTCAAACTCAAATAGAATCAGGGGCCGCTAAACTGGGCCTGAGGATGTCTGTAGGGCTTATTGATTTAGAAAACTACATATTAAAATTCTGTGTTTTATTGTGTTTTTATTTATTTTATTAATTATTTCCCAACTATATTTTAATCTGCTTGGCCACACTGGAAAGTAATTGTGGGCAATACACGCGTGTTTGACATCTCTGTTCTAGACTGTCTACATAAGATATGACCTTTGTTCTTTGTCTTTTGGGGATACATACACACCCATATACATATTATGTGTAGCTATGCATATGTAAACATAGATACCTATATATACATCTAGAGAGAGACAGAGTATGAAAGTATGTGGTGTGTGTGTGTATTTTGGGATGGAGACATACTTATTTAAAGTTGGCCTCCTTTTCCCCCCTTTGTTCAGGGACTTCTGCTGTTTCAGTCATTACAATCTAGGTCTCCTTCAGTGGGTACAACTTACTCAATATTTGCGCCATAAAAGAATAACGTGAGTTCAGGGCTATGGGGCTGTTGAAACAGAATGCTTCCTGTAGACTGGAGTAAGCAGGTTTGACAAGGACCTAAAGCATGTTCCTGCTTTTCTTTTCTCTTCCCTTTGCAACTCTGAAAATGGAGAATGATTTCACATTTTTCTCTCTAATCATCAGAATCTTTTAAAAATATACTTTTGTTAAATATTTCCCTATTACATTAAAAATTGCTTTAAAATTAATTTAAAAAACTTTGAATTCCAAATTCTCTTCTTCATTGCCTTTCCTCCCTCACCCCTTGAGAAGGCAAGCAATATGATAATGATTATACATAATTATCAGAATTTTAAAAATTTAATAATTATCAGAATCTTAATTGAAATTCTTGTTCTTTATAGTGGGAGCTGTTTGGGCCTATGGAGAACAAGGCATATCAGAAATGCTCCCAGTTTCCTTAGTAGTTTTTTTGAATAAAAATTTTCTTTTGATCTTCAGTACTTTTTACCCATAGGCTATGAATGTGATATTTTTAACATAAAATTATAATGTAAGAAATATGCTCTGCTATTATTTTTTTTTATACAAAAGAATGTGTTCTCTCCCTTCCCCTCCTCCCCCCTCATTCTGTCTGCCATTTCAATTGTGGTTTGTTAATTTTGTTTAGGTTGATTTAGTTTTAAGCTAAAAAAATGGATGGTGGATCTGCTTTCACCATATTTTATGCAGTGGAATTTCTTTTAAAACATGCATTGATGTATTTTGTTTTCACTTAAGATATCCTTGCTCCCAAAATCTAAATAAATCTCTAAAGTGTATTCTGTGAATAACAGTTTATTGATTAACAGAAAGACCCAGTTGTGGACTGATAGAAAGAACTTCTGTATTTGGAGTGAGAGAACATGGGTCTGAATCCTAGCTTTGCTACTTTACTACTTTTCATGGTCTGTGACCCTCAGTAACCTAGAAAATGATGGGTTAGGACTAGTGGACTTCTAAGGCCCCTTTCTTTCAGATTCAAATCTCTGATCTTATGATTTTTATCAGGATGCTATTAACATTGGCCTTTGTATTTGACCAGAATTTCCCCAATGATACGTTGTTGTAGTATGTGTGTATATTCCTTTGGCCAGGTCTTCTTCCTTCTTGAAACTGGAGCATTTCTAGATCCATTTACTCTGAAGCACCACCTTCCTTATTCCCCTTCCCAACACATACTGTTCATTTTTGTTTAAGTTAATGACGTAGTCTGGGTATTTTCTTCAGCCTTGGAGCAAGTTACCCCAGTACTTCTTTAACCTCCACCCCCACCCCTTGCTGTCCATTCCCAGGCATGTATGTTTTCATATTTTTTTGGGGGAAAAGCTCTAAGTGGGACTGGAAACTCAACTATGGTCCAACTGCAAAAATCATTACTGATTACTTTGTCATTCGAAGAACCAAAATATAATTCATAGAGTGATAGAACTGGAAAGAACTTTCAAGATATCTGGGCCAACCCCTTAATGCTATGGTTCCTGACTTTTTTTTGTTCTGTGAACCCCTTTCAGCTGCAACAACTAAATATGTTGCGACACCCCCATCCCTCAGGGTAATTTAATGTACTACTCATAACATTCTGCAGTTATTTACTGCTTAAGATACCAGTAGAGAATTTTTAGACCTTTGGACCACTGTCATGAACCCCTTTATGGATATACAAATACATCTGGATATATGATTGTAGATAGAGAAATTTAAAAGGATCTTAGAGTTCATCCAGTCCAGCCCCTTCATTTTTCAGAATCAAATGAGAATAAATATAAAGCACTTTGCACAGTGCCTGGCATATTAATTAGGTGATTGATAAATGTTTATTGGCTAACTCCTTACAGATAAGGAAACTAAGGCACAGAGGAGTTAAATGACTTGCCCAAGGTCACAGAGTTAAATGACAGAGCTGGGATACAAACCAAGGTTGTTTTTCTCCAGACCCAGCCTCTTTACACTATACTGTATTATCTCAGTATGGTTTTATTTAAGAGTCAGGAGCTGATCTGTAGCAGTATTTTGGTGACACCTCGGCTATCCCCCAGATAGCATGCTGGGGCTTGGAAGTTAGAAAAATCTAAGTTTCACATCCTTTGTCTGACACTTACTAGCTGTGAAACCCAGGGTAAGTCAGTTAATTTCTTTGTACCTCAGAAAATTTCCTAAGATTTAGCTGCTAAGTCTTCATTAGGGAGAGTTCCCAGACTGGCAGTTTCCTACCCAGAAATCACATTCAGGGTGTTCTGGAAACAGCAAAGAGGATCCTAAGAGACAGAAAAGGAGCAGTGCCAGGAGGGTCAAACCACCACATTGATTACCATCTCCTCTCAGTCCCTGAGAGAAACAGCCCAGGACATTGAATCCACGAGCCTTGAGAGGCAGTGACCCTTAGACCACTAGGATTGCTTCCAAGCTAGCCCCAGCAAGCCATCATTGAGGGGAGAAATTTTTGTACAGAGGGAACCCTCCTTCCTCATCACTACTGGTGACATCCACCAATGGGTGGATATGTACAAGAGCCTGGAAAATGTTAGTGTTGTGCCCCTATCCCCAGACCACTGGTCCTGCTACCAGCCCAGTGTTCACTGCTGTTGTGTGGTGAAGCCACTTTTGTGGAAAGGGGGCCAGCCATCCCATCCACCCACAGGGCAGGCAAGCCAGTCTAGCTGAAGCAGCAAGACCCTCTGAGGGAGAGATATGAGATAGTAGATCCAGGAAAATCAAACCACTATCAGTACCTTGCTCACCATCTCTCCTCAGACACCAGTAGAGACAAACCCAAGATCCTGATCCCAAGGATCCTTGAAATAGCAATGAGTCCAGCCCACTACCTCCAGCCATCATCATGGGAAGCAACCCCTGTGGAGCTGCATCCTTACAATCTAGCAGATGCTACAGCCACATCTATTGATAACCCAGGAAAGAAAGTTCTTACCATGAGAATCCTTGGCACTGTGAAATGGTTCAGCACTAGCAACTGATGTCAGTTTTTCGTTGGAAATGACTTTAAAGAAGAGGCATTGCCATCTGCTTTTTAACTCTGTCCTAGGTACTATAGGATCTTTCCATTTGACTTACAGCTAAAATCTTCCATAAGGGTTATTGTTTCCATTAGAATGTGAGCTCCTTGGGAGCAGGGGCAAGCTTTACTTTTCTATTCGTATTCAATGAGCTAAGGCACGGTGGTTTGAACATAGTAAGTGCTTAATAAATGCTTCGTTTATAGGATGTTTTTTCAGTATAGGCTAGGGGTTGTAGGAAAAATTAAGAGACATTTGCTGTGCCTACTATTAATCTATATATAGTTTATAGGGTCAGTGTAAAAATGTGTGCACATTTATATCACCTGACATCCTCTGAATTGAACGGTAGCAGTTTATTTTAATGGTGCAGTTAATTATTCTTTTTTTTAATGTTCCTTATTTCCTTTTTTTATTCAATGTCTTTTCCTTTTTTTAATTGAAGGGCAATTTGGGGTTAAGTGACTTGCCCAAGGTCACATGGCTAGTTTTTATGTTAAGTGTTTGAGGCCGGATTTGAACTCAGGTCCTCCTGATTCCAGGGCTAGTGCTCTATTCACTGCACCACCTAGCCGCTCTGCAGTTAATTATTCTAATAAGGTTCCTCTCTTCCCCTTAATAAATTTAAACTGACTTTATAAGCAAGTTTTAAAAAAATTAATCTGCCAAAATTTTGACCTGGGTCCCAAATTTTCAATAGCTGGAAGTTAGTAGTTGGTTCCATGTTTTGATCCAACTTACTGATAATACCTTTATAACATCTCTCTTACATCTGTCAATTTCTCTCCATTTACAAACAGTGCCCCATCCTGGTACATGTCTTCCTCACCTCTCAGGAGGAGTATTGTAGTAGTCTCTTCATTAATGTCCCTGCCTTATCATCCTTAACACAGCTGCCAAACTGATACTCTTAAAGCACAGGTCTGATCAGTTTACTCCCCTACTCAGTAAATTCCAGGGGCTGGAGGTCATGTTGCCTGAGAATATTCAGATTTCTCTGTCTTATTGAATCAACTCTCTTATTTTGTTGTTGGTTAGTCGTTTTTCTGTTGTTATCTTATTCTTTGTGATACCTTTTGGGGTTTTCTTGGCAGAGATAACTGGAGTGGTTTGCCATTTTCTTCTGCTCATTTTATAGATGAGGAAACTGAGACCAACAAGGGTTAAGTGACTAGCCCAGGGTTACACAACTAATAAGTGTCTGAGGCCGGATTTGAACTCAGGAAGGTGAGTATTCCTGACTGCAATTCCCTGGATGTATTCCTGAATGCAGTGCTGGGTTTCAGCACTCTATCCACTGTGCCACCTAGTTACCTATGTACAAGTTTATCAGTAGTAGCTAACTCAGTTTATTATCATGGACACATGTAATCATACCGTGGTGGATCTTTAGATCTGGAAATTTTTCCTTATAAGTTCTTTTATTCCATGTTCAGTGATCTTTTCTCTATACTAGGGTTTCTTGAACTTTTTCCTCTCCTTATCCCTTTTCATGTTTCGGCCGCTTTCTTTGCCATTGTGTGACGTAAGGGCATGCACAGTGCAAAGTGTTCATGTTTTTTGTGCAGAACCAAGGCTGCAGTGAAGTTGTTAACAAAAACATGGTTGTACATTGTGAACAAAATCCATGTGGAATAGGAAAACAAGGTGCAGGTGATGCAGAAAATTCTTGGATTCGTTATGTGTTTGATTTCTAATTAATTTTTGGTTGTTGTACATTCAGAAACTTTACTCTTGCCAAATTGTTCATGATCCCACATGGGGTTGAGACCCACAGTTTCAGAAGCCCTGATCTATTCCACTTTGTCTCTTATTCCTAGAGAAAAGACTATAGATAGTATTCTAAAATCTTTTTCTCCATTTATGTTTAGAGAATTGTTAAGGACAGGGACCATCTTTAGTGAAGGAATATGCATCTTGGAGTGTAGATGTTTAATAAATGCTTGTTGATCGACTGTGTCAGGCATGTGCTAGGCTAAATACTTTGCTTTTAGATAGCAGATTTTTTTTGTATTATATAAGCTATAGCATATGTGCAGTTTTGAAGAACTGGGTTAAATCTAAGCTATGGGACTATAGGCAAGTTTCTTAACTTCTCAGTATTCAAGGAGACCCTCTAAGATTATGTTAGGTAGACTAAGATGAGCATTGGCACTGGATTCAAATCCTCCCTCTGATGCTTATTGCCTATGACCTTTGGCAAACAATCAACCCCATGTGCTTTTAGTTTCCTCATCTGTAAAATTAGGGTTTTGAATAAGGCCCTTTCAATCGTGGCATCTATAACCTTGAGAAAAGGGGCAGATTTACTTTGCAGGAGGTATTCCCCTGTTGGGACTTCCCTGCATAGATGAAATCACAGATTTGTCCCAAAGACATAAACAGTGCCAGTCAAAAAATATCTATGATTTTGTAGAGGATTTTTTTATACAGTTTTGACTTTTTTTCCGATTCTGCATGGATTTTGTTCACCATGTTTCTTTTGATCAAAAAAGTGTTCTTATTCTGTGACTTCCCTTTCTTTCGCTTTTGTTTCAGTAACATATTTATTTCTAGGCCTTTGGAGGATTGTAAGAGTGCACCAAATTGTAAGAATTCACCTTCTGAGAGTCAGACTGGAAAAGGATGCAAGTACATATGCTTGATAAGAATAAAGCATTTGAAGGAGGAAAACTGTAGAGGTTTTGGAAGAATACAGCAAAAATGAAGGTTCATGAGAGAAAGAAACTTGTTTCCCCAGACTTTAAGCACACTGAGAAAGCTAAAATAAAAAGTAGTCCCATCTAACCAGTATCCAAAAAAAGTCAGTGAAAGAGCAAATTAATAGAGTAATAGGTTGGAACTGGGGAGGGTAAAGGAAAAACTGATTCTTGCTCACTGTTATTATCTCAACCACTTACCCAGAGAAGGTAGACCTGACATAGAGAAGGTCCAGGAAAATTGCTGGCCTTTCCATCATGCTCATAAATAACTGACCTTGAGTTGGTGGAAGCCATGTCTTACTGAAGAGTTGCTATGTAGGGAAACTTTCCAAGTCTGTGTAGTCACAGTGCAATAAGCCAGACTGAGCTGAATTGGAGGGCAGTGGAGCAGCCAGACCGGCTGACTGGGCACAGTTAAGTTGGGTTTACCAAACACTTGGCCAGCTTGCTAGTTGATGCCAAAGTGTTGAAATCTTTTTGGGATTTAACTGAATTCTCTCTCTTTCCATTGGGTTTTGTTTCCTCTGTTCAGCTCCCTTCTTGTCTTTTCCTGGAGTGGAATATACAGTTCCAAAATGTATGGAGAAAAACTTATGGTCAGAGTAAGTACTTTATTCTCTAGTGGCTTGCAGATACATAACCCATACGTGTTGCCTTTGTGGTAACATAGTAGGAATGGGTTTGGGCCAGTCCTCTAGGCTGTATGTCAGAGATATGCCAAAAAGCTTAAGTCTTCTTTTTACCTCTGTACATGCTGATGGCCTGGCAGTATATAGCATTGAACTGATAATATAGAGGGCCATGGTCTACCATGATTTCAGCCCAGTGTGTCTTTGGACAAGTTACTCATCTCTGAGCTTCAATACATTCATTTATAAAGTGAAGATATTCATTTAGGTAATTGTCAAGGCTCCTTCCAGTGCTAACGTGTATTCTTCTGCTAGTTGGGAAATGAGTCTGGCTCCATGGATAGTCATTTTGGAAAATCATGTAATCATCTAGTTTGTCAATTTTATGTTAATCCTGTTTAAAACCCTCTCTTTGTTGTATCATTTACATGAAGAAATTAAATAGTGTGGGCCAAATCTAGTTGAGTCCAAGCTTTGTAAGGTTTTTCATATCCTATTTTTTTGAGATTTACACAGTGATATCATGGTTGATTAAGTGATGGCTAGCTTTTTGCTGTCACAGCCCTCAGTGGCCACAGGCATGTAATTCCTATTCTAAGAGGTTATTCTTAAATGTAACATAAGTATATATGCATTATTTGGTCAGGGAGGGGTTGGGGCATAAGTGAATTTATTTTCAGTAAAATATGACTTAAAAATTTTTTTATTGATATCTTTCATTTGTGTCCCTTTTTGTATCACCTTCATTTTCCAATATATTCCTACTCCCTCCCCTACCCAGGAAGCCATTTTAAAAATACAGAACAAAAAAGAGAGGAACAGAAGCAGTTCAGCAAACCTAACCAACAAATCAGTCAGATCTTTCTGCATGTGCTGTGTTTTACTGCTACGTTCCCCCGTCTCTGCAAAGATGGGAGAGAGATGCAGTTTCCTATCTCTTCTTTGTGGGCAAAGCTTGATTAATATAATTGCACAGTGTTAAGCTTCAATGTCAATCAATTGTCATTTTACTCTTTCCAGTCAGTCGATTTATGTTGTTACAGTCATTGTGTATGATGCTTTCTTGGGTCTGCTTGCTTCATTCTGCAATAGCTCTGTGTATTACTTAGAAGTAGGATGAGAAATAAGAATTGTTGGACAAAGAGAGTTTTATGGCATAAAAGGTATTGAAAGGAAGGAACTACTTTCCCATAGGCTCATCAGGGAAGGGGAGAGATAATAACTGTCTATAATCAATTAATCAATAAGCCTTTACTAAGTCTGTATGCCAAACTCTGTGCTAGGCACTGAGGATATAAAAAAACAAAAAGGAAACAGTCCATGCCCTAGTGGTCCATGGCCTAAGTTGCTTTCATTTTATTGTGGGAGATAGTGGAAACAGTACTCTGTGGAGTCAGAGGGCTTAGGTTCAAATTCTACCTCTGACACTACTTGGGTGACATTGGGCAAGTCACTTGACCCTGCTAGACATCAGTTTCTTCATCTTTAAAGTGAGAGGTTGATGAAGGCTCTTCCAGCTCTGGATCTATAAGCCTACTTGTACATATAAAATATATATATATATATATATATTTATATATATGTGCATATATATGTATATATATATATAATATAAAATAAAAATAATTAAAAGAAATGTTTTTGCAGAGCATGTGCTGGTACTTGGCATAGTACTTGGCATAAGTGTGAAGGACCAGGAAAAGTCTCATGTAGGAACTGGACTTTGAAGCCCAGACTTCCTTCCTTTGAAGGCAATTGGGTATTCTAAGAGCCAGAAGGAAGGAGCAAGTGCATTCCAGACATACAGGACAACAGCCCATGCAAAGGCCTGAATCCAGGAAATGGGATATCGTTAGTGAGGAAAAAATTAAAGAAGACCAATTTGGTTGGATAAAAGAGTGCATGAAAGGGACTAATGTTTATTGAGGCTAAAAAGGTAAACTGGAGTTAGGTTGTGAAGGACTTTCAATGCCATAGGAGTTTGTTTATTCCTTGAGGCAGTAGGGAGTAACTGGAGTTTATTGATCAGTAAGGGGGGGTGACATGGTCAGATTTGTGCCTTTGGATTATCACTTTGGAAACCAAATAAAGGATGAATTGGATAATGGAGAGACTGGGAGAAAAGGGGACAATTAGGAAGCTTTTGCAGTAATTCCATGTTGAAAGGGCATGAGAGCTGAAATCAGGGTGGTGGGTCCCAGGAGTAGGGGAAGGATGCGTGGATATTGTGGAGATCATATGGATGAGACTCAGCAACTGATTGGATCTGGGAATGAGGAGTTGAGGGTGATGCTGAGGTTATAAATTCTGGAATCCTTCCAGTATCTCTATGGCTGATAGCAGTTCAATTTAGTAAATACATATTTGTGTGTATGTATCAGCCATATGCAAGGTATGGCTAAGCCCTGAAGGAGTAGAGGTGAAAAATGACAGTCCCTACTTAAATGTATTTACAGTCTAATGGTGGTAATAGAAGAAGAATATGTGACCTGTACACTAATAAGTATAAAGCAAAAATAATAATAATAATAATAGAAGCCAAAGGAGAAATCTATAGAAATTGCTTGAAGAAGACTATGGAGGGAGGGATCACTTTGAACTAGGATGTGTAATCTTATCTGGTCATTAAAGCAAATGGATTTCAGTAGGTGGGAGAGATATGCAAGGAAAGTGCATTTCAGGCATGTGTGTGGGGGTGTTATGTGCAGATGCAGGATAATGAGAGATTACAGGATGAGGTTGGTGGACGGTTATAGTTCAGTTTGACTTTAACAGAGAATGCACAAAAGGGGAGCTCTTGTGAAATGGGTTGGCAAAGGCAGATTGGAATCGAATTATAGTGGACTTTAAATGCCAATTTGTAAAAATTTGTGTAGAGCAGGAGTTCTTAACCAGTTTTATATCATGGACCTCTTTGACAATTAGGTAAAATCTATAGACCCTGTCTCAGAATAATATTTTAAATGCACAAAATACAAAAGCTTGCAAAGGAAACCAAATATACTAAAATAAAGATATACTTATTTCCCCATCCAACTTCATCTATTTATTGACCCTCATTCAAGAACCCCTGTGTAGAGGAAAGGAATAGGGAACCACTGGTTTGTTTTTTTTTTTTGAGCAGGGGAATGCTATGATTAGATCTGTGCATTATGAAATTTATTTCTGGTAACTCTGATACCATAGATTGAAAAGTGGGGATATTGGAGGCAAAGAGATTAAGTCAGAGATTTTTCACAGTGGTCCAGGAGATATGTGATAAAGACATGAACTAGAGTGCAGGGGAGGAAATAGATGAGAGAGTTTCTGTGAATGAAAAATCAAGATTTAGCAATGAATAAGAAGAATCAAATATGACTGTGAAGTTCTTGGATTAGCTGCCTGGAAGAATAGTGGTGTTGTCAATAAGAATAGGAAAGTACATAGATAGCAAGGACAGATTCGTGAGAAAGATTAATTCGGTTTTGAACTGAATTTAAAGTGCTACAAGGACACATTTTTATTATTATTTATTAAAGCACTAGTGTAGAAATGGATCCCTGATGGGCTTGTAACCTGCTGTGATTGTTATGCAAAAACCCATACAGCTTTTATATATAAATTTATTTACTGAGCTATAATGCATTGCAGACAAATTTATATCTTCCCACTGTTGTTAGAGATGCCCTAGAAATCATCATGGACAAAAGTTAAAGATCCTTTTCAAGAAATCTAAAACATAAAAAAGCCCCAATTCATCCAATTTTCTAATTTTTGAACTCCTAAAGGAGGAAAGAGTGGAAAAAGTGGAGAGAATTCAAAAGAAAGTACAACTAGGATGGTGAATTGGAGAGCATAGGTGTGCATAGACATAGTGGATGAAAGATCTGTGGTTGTGTAGACTGGAGAAGAGAATGAATGAATCAATCAACGAAAAAGCAGGCCTTATGTGTTCACTAGATGTCAAACACAATGTTAAGTGCTTGGGATACAAGAGCAAAAATATGACCAGCCGTTGCTCTCAAGGACTTTATATCCCAATGGGAGAGATCATGTCTATGGATAAATATTTTGAAAGTATATTTTGATTGGGAGGTCACTGGGATGGTGAGTGTAACCATGGGGGTAGGGGAGTATTCAGTAGATTAAAAGTAGCCCTCTGGCTGTAACGTATTTCACAGGATCAAATGTCTAGAATGATTGTTTAGAAAGGTTACTTTGGAGAAACGTGAGATTCCAGGCAAAGAAGACCATTGAATTTAGTGATAAGGGCCCAAACTGGACAGTAGGAAGTGAAAAGCTGATCTGGAAAGAAATTGGTATCAGCATGTGGGGTCATCATCATATAAAATGTTGAGGGTAAAATTACCAAATATGAATTTTGACAGTGGAAGAATGGTGGCCTAATAATGCATTAATGAAAATAGGGCAGTGAGGAGGAAAACAACATTACATCTTTTTTCCTTCTCTCCCTTTCCCTCAATTCCCATCTTCCCAATTTTAATGCACTTTTCTCAAGCAAATACAATTGTGCTGGTTACAATTTTAGACTACAATGTCTTCAAATTATCTTAATTTGAATTATTCTCATTCCATAGTCAAGGAAAAGTAGTCTAGTTCAGAATATTATTTTGTAAAGTTAGCTGTGTTTAAAAGTGCCTTTGGGTATTTCCTAAAATAAGCATTGTAAAGATCTACTCATGTTATTTAGAAGTCATTTTTTACAGGTGTGAATTATTCTGAATACTTGAAGGTACAGAAAAATCTTGACACTGAAATATCCAATTTTATGAATGGGGGTGGAAAAGTCATTTATTCAACAAATATTAATTAAGGTCTACTATGCTATTTCCTCCCCCTCCCCCAAAATAAAACCAGTTTGCCAAAGGGCCAAATCCAGCCTATGCCTGCTTTAAATACAATGAAGCTTTACTTAAAAAAAAAAATCTTAAAAAACATTCTTGAAAATGCATTTTAAATTGTTCAGCTCACATTTTTCCCTTGTGATTTCCCATCCTTTTTGTAATTTCATGAAATTAAATTGTACTTAAAAAAATCAATACTCTCAAAATAATTTTTACATGCAATAAAAATAAAATTTAAAAATGTAAACAACTTTTTTTTTTTTTTTTTTTTTTTTTTTTTTTTTTTGAAATTGGGAATATAGATGTTTTTAGGGACAATTTAATTTCATGAAATTACAGGAATAATTGGTTTTATTTTGGGGGGAATATTATCTAAACAGTCCTTACCCCAGGGCTGTTTC
>NW_027187351.1:6389231-6390947 GCF_028583685.1 Petaurus breviceps papuanus
TTTTTGGAAAGAGGGAAGGCAGGGCAATTGGGGTTAAGTGACTTGCCCAAGGTCACATGGCTAGTAAGTGTTAAGTGTCTGAGGCTGAGATTTGAACTCAGGTTCTCCTGACTCCAGGGCTAGTGCTCCATTCACTGTACAAACTAAAAGCCCATAAACATCATTCTTGTTAGCAGCTGATGGTATTTGGCCTGGACCAGGCACCCTGCTAAGCTTCTGATTCTGGCCCACCAGTGGCGTAATTGACTTAGGGAAGCAGGTACCCTTTCTGGAATAAGAGCTGAG
Organism: Petaurus breviceps papuanus; assembly: GCF_028583685.1. Lineage (NCBI taxonomy): Eukaryota > Metazoa > Chordata > Mammalia > Diprotodontia > Petauridae > Petaurus > Petaurus breviceps. Next base: position 6,389,517 of record NW_027187351.1, read on the forward strand.
AGTTAAAACAGCCTTATTCTTGACTCCCAAGAATGTGAATTTATTGAGGGCAGGAGACCTTCTCCCTTTTTTTCTTTGTATTCCCCTAATCCACCACAGTACTTAATGAATTGATTGAGATGGGAAGCTATTCCAGATTCTCTTATTTGGGGGTGGAAGTCAATGTATCTCTGGTGGTGTTTGGGATTAAAGTTCAGAATAAAAGATACAATGCTTTCTTCTTCGAAAGAATTAAGTAATCATCTCCTATGTGTCAAGTATGGTTAGACATTGGGAATACTAAGAAGAATGAAGACAGCCCTGCCCTCAAGGAACTTACATTTTTCTGGGAGAAACATGTACATTGATAATAAGTAAAAGAAATGAAAAACATATGCAAGAGAAATACAGTACAGTGATGGAAGGGAAAGAAGGGAGTGGTAACAGCTGAGGAAAGGTCAGGAGAGGCCACTTGTAGGAGGTTCTTCTTGCTGTGGTATTGCGGAAGCAAGGGATTCCGAGAGGTTTGGAGGGAGTGAATTCCAGGCATGGGGGTAGCCTGGAATGTCCTGTACAGGGAACAGGAGCAAGTAGGCCAATGTGACTGGAATGTAAAAATGTGTGAGGGGGAGTAATGTGAAATCAGGCAAGAAAGATAGGTTGGAGCCAGACTTAGAAGGGCTTCAACTCCCAAGCTGAGTATTTGTATTTTCTCCTTCAGGACTGGGGAACCACTAAAGCTTATGCATATTTTGGTGCATAAGCTGTTATGTTTTTATATATATGTATACACACAGAGAGATATATATGTGGTATGTGTATATGTGTAAATGTATGTATATATGTACACAGACACACTTTCCTGAACCTGCTAGGAAGCTTATAGCATTGTTTCTGTGAGGAAATGACTTCTACTACCCAATTATAAGCAAATGAGGTTTGTGAGGGGAGGACTGATTCATCACCTATACCTGGTTTAAGGAACACTCATTATTAGGATGGATCATTTGTGTCTTCTTTTCTTTGTTCTTGGAACTATTTTCAGTTCAGGTTAGCACTAGTGTGGGGAAACTGTACCAAAGGAGATGACCAAGCTTGATTTCAATAGCTCAAAACCTGACCACCTGGTGGTGACTCAACCTTATTATGCCTGATGTTCTGAGGACAGATGCACTCTGTGGTGGGAGCTGTTTGAAAGTCCTTACAGCTGGGTGTAGTGTTAATGGGATACAAGTTCTCCCTTTCCTTACCCCCCAACCCCATCAATAGACCTCACATGGAGCCCATTAAGGGAAGCTTGCTTAGAGGAGGCTTGCCTGTAGGAAGGCTTTCACACCTTTTGTTAATTTCTAATTAGGCACTGAGTCAAGAGGGTTGTGATACCCTGTGGCTCCAAAAAGGGTGTGTACACACACACACACACACACACACACACACACACACACACACACA
>NW_027187351.1:6391047-6427987 GCF_028583685.1 Petaurus breviceps papuanus
TCTCCCCCTCTCTCTCCCCCTCTCTCTCTGTCTCTCTCCCTCTCATTTTGCTTTGGGGCTCACTCATTGGAAGAGTGTTCTTGTAATCTAGCCAGATGACACTCTGGCTAGCTGTTGAGTAGCCCCTCCTTTGAAAAACATGGATGTTGGTTCTTCCTTCTTTCTGTTAATTCTATGTGTGTATTACCTTGGTCAGACAATTGGATCAGTCTGTTGATTTGTGCTGATTTCTCAGACAGTTACAAACCCTGTCAATTATTTCTCTGCCTGTATTTTCTATATTTTATGTTTGTATTTTCTCTGGAGTTCAGGGTGCTGACTTTTCCCCTGAACTAGGGAATGTAATTTTAAAAGAGTGTTGACCCCTTAAACAGCTATCTTTCCTAGTAAAGCAGATCTAAGAACCTGTGCTGGTAGCCATCCTGGGTATACTACTGTGGATGTGATGCCGATACTCTGGGTATGACCTGTTGGAGCTAACAACAGTGCTGGAATGCATTGCCTTTAAGAATACGCATCTAAATGTATTATTATGTTCTAAATAGCACTACCTTGACTCTTTCCCAGTCTCTTCACATCCCCTATCCTATCTCCCATTAGCTCCTGTCTCATCCTGCTTTAGCCTCATCCAGAACTGGTTCATCCTTTGTCTTTGCAGCTACTCTAGAATACATTTTAAAATTGGTTAAGGCTAGTGTCAAATACTTATTTTCTATTTACCTCCTATATTAGTGTAATAAGGCAGTGTTTTGTAGAGCCTAAGGTCTGACTTCCAAGCCAGAAAAAAAAAACAACAACCAGGTTCAAGTTCTTGCTCTGACATACATATGCTATGTTGCTTTGAGCAAGACACTTAACTCTCAGTTCTCTTGGCAGCCCTCTAAGGTGAATACAAGGTGCATTGAAATCAAAAGTTGAGTACCTGTGATCCCATGTTAGAGGATAATATCTGGGAGGTTTAGAATATTCTCTTGCTTATGGATTTCTCTACTTGATCTTAAAGCCTCATTCCTTTTAGGTACTTAGTCCTAAATGTGTTCTGATTTGTGCAAGCGAAATAGTCATAATTCCACCATTATTTTCTACTATTTCAAGTGAAATAATGATAACTAGAATTTATATAGTGCTTCAAGGTTGACAAAACACTCGACAAATATTATTTTTTTCTCACAACAACCCTAAGAGGTAGGTGTTGTTATTATCCTCACTTTGCAGATGAGGAAACTGAGGCAGACAGAGGTTAAGCGATTTGCCCAGAGTCATACAGTTAGTAAGTCTCTGAGGCTGAACTTGAAGTCAGGTCTTCTAGACTTCAGATCTGGCTCTTTGTGCCCTTTACTTAAACTGTGGGTTGAGACCCCACATATGGTCATGTAACTCAATGTGGGGGGTGCAAAAAATTTAGCAATAGTAAAAGGTTTCTGAATGCACAATAATAAAAAATTAATGCAAAAATCAAACCATAATGAATTGGAGGTGTTTCTGGAAGTGCTTGCCTGTGTTACATCAAGCAACTTCACTGTAGCCTTGGTTCTGAACACACATGCCTATGTAGTACCAACAAATGCTGCTGAAACATGAAAAGGGATCCAGAGTGGAAAAAGTTTAAAAAGCTCTGCTCTAAATATATGCAAATCAATATTCTTGTCTTTTAAAAAAATTCATTTCCTCTGCCCCACTTATATATAAAGATAATTTTTAACATGTATTGGTTAATATGTATTGGTTTGGGTTTTTTTAAAAGGAATTTTGAAGACAGCTAGGTGGTGAAGTGACTAGAGCACCGGCCCTGGAGTCTGGAGCATTCTAGTTCGAATCCAGCCTCAGACACTTAACACTTACTAGTTGTTTGACCTTGGGCAAGTCACTTAACCCCAATTGCCCTGCCTTCCCCCTCCAAAAAATGGGTGTAGGGACTCCTGGGGACCAGGACCTCTCCCTTTTTAATGGGTCTTCAAGGTTAAAACTTTTTTTCTAATTATATTAAGATGTTTTATTTTCTAACATAGTAAATATCAAGATATAACCCACATAAACAAAAACTTTTTGGTGGGTCCTCAATAATTCTTAATAGTGTAAAGGAATCCTGAGACCAAAAAGTTTGAGAACTGCCGTTAATACTGAAAGATCCTCTGTCATTAAACAAAGACTTATTCCAGTAAGTCTCCTCTGCTTATTAAATCAGGGAAATGGATTTAGACCTTTTTTAGAGAGAGTTTCCACAACAAGGACTGAAATGGTTTTTGGTTAATTGTCCATTAGCAAGAATATTAAACTAGTTAGAATCACCCATTATCCCAAGCATTCCAGTCATTTGACATTTTTTCTGTCTTGCTGAAAGTAAAAGACCAGATTCTTTAGTCATTGTTTACAGTTTTAAGTCAAGTGTAGTTGGTGTTTTACTTTGGGCAAATCACTTACCTGGCTATGTTCAGCTCCCTCCATATGAAAAGGGAGCATAGGCCATAGTATATGAGACCAGGTGTCTGTTGAGGCCTGTCAAGTCAGGCTCATGAAATCATAAACTTAGAGGCCCTCTTGTCCAACACTTTTCATTTTGTAGATGAGGAAATAGACCTCAAAATATTAAGTGACTTGTCCAAGGCATATTATATCAGAATCAGGATTTGAACTTAGCTCCTTGGACTCCAAATCTGGTACTTTTAAGATTTCTATGAGGTAGAATGAGCAACTTTTGGACTTTCTGGGCCCCAGGACTGAGACTGTTGGCTGAGAAACCATTGAAGAATCATTTTTCTCACAGGAAAGGATAAGGGTTGGATGAGATGATCTCTAAGGAGGAAGTTCAGAACATTGGAAAGAGTTCCAGATTTAGAAGAAGAACCTGTGCTCAAATCCTTTTTCTGCTACTTCTGTGCAATCTTGGCCTAGTCAGTAATTTCTCTCGGCATTAAGTAGCTTTGTGGGTAGAGTTTTGTACTTTAGAGTGAGAAAGACTTGAGCCTGAATCCTGTCTCTGATACTAGGTATGTGACCCTGGACCAGTCACTTAACCAGTCATAGTCGCAATTTCCTCATCTTTAAAATGGGAGTAATAATAACACAATTAGGTTTGTAGGGATCAAATGAGTTAAATATATATAAAGGGATTTTATTTATTTTTGTTATCGTTATTCGGTTGTTTCAGTCATGTCCTCTTTGTGACCCCATTTGGGGTTTTCTTGGCATAGATACTGGAGTGGTTTGCCATTTCCATCTCTAGCTCGTTTTACAGATGAGGAAACTGAGGCAAACAGGGTTAAGTGACTTGCCCAGGGTCACACAGCAAGTAGGTGATGTCGAATTTGAAATCAGATCTTGCTGCTTTTTAAGCCTAGAACTGTGCCACCTCAATGCCCTGAAAACCTTATAGCACTACATAAATATTCGTTATTAATATTTTCTGTTAGATGAGGGAGTTGAACTCCATAGGCTCTAATGATTTTACTAGCTCTCAATCTTTAATCTTTTGATTCTATGATAAAGTCCTTTTCAGCTCTAAGATCTTGATTTTGTGGTCTTTTGGATAGTGAAGAAAACTAAAACAGTCTTTTGGATTATCACCATGGCATTTTATTTGTGTAATTGGGAATTGACTTTTACGGTATTTTCCTTCTATCTAATTAGAAGAGCCAGACAGAAGACTATTGTGTTGTCCCACAGCTGGAACTTATTTATTTTGTGGTGATCATGCTTGTTAGCATTCTTTGTAATGGGTGCATAAACCCACTCCAGGGCATGCCTTGTGCTAGGTGCAGAAATTCACCCTGGACACAACACGTGTGAAAAGCATCACAGGTGTTTGGTGTAGGCAGATTGAAGTTGCAGTCCCCTCTTATCTGTTTGACCTCTAGCATCCACATATCCTTTCTAAGCCTTCTTTCCTGTTCTATAAAAGAGGAATTCTGATGCTTGTGTAAGACATTTTCCCACTTCATTGTGGTGAGGAGCCATTGAGATAATAAGATAGTAAGGTTTTGTATGCAGCTAGGTGGCACAGTGGATAGAGTGCCAGGCCTAAGGTCAGGAAGACTCATCCTCCCCAGTTTAGATCTGACTTCAGACACTTACTAGCAGTGTGACCCTGGGCAAATCACTTCACTCTACTTGCCTCAATTTCCTCATCTGTAAAATGAGCTGGAGAAGGAAATGGCAAATCACTCTAGTATCTTTGCCAGGAAAACCCAAATGGGGTCATGGAGAGTCATATAGGACTAAAATGACTAACAATAACAACAACAAGGTTTTGTACAGTACTGTTGCAGTGCCTGACTCATAGTAGGCATAGATAAATGTTAGCTATCATTATTATTATTATCACTGTGTGAAAACCAGCCATTGTTATTTGAATATCATTTCACCTCACAAGGAGGAGAAAATTTCTGATCATAAGAAACTTCTGGGACCCCATGCCAAGTGAAGCGCTTATTCTGCTGTTTTTAGTATAAATAAATAAATAAAATTTTTTTTTTTAGGCCAACCAGTAAGTAAATATAATTACACCGATGGAGATTGCCAGTTGGTCCAGCAACGTTAGCTACAATGAAAGAACCATGCTGTTTGAGGATCATTCAGTGATGCTGTGGTTGTTGGTGGGGTTTTGGCTTGGCCTGAAGTCAATAATCCTGCATTTTTGCATTTTCATTGGCATAAAATGGAAACTGGGAATGTTAGTTTGGTCTTTTACCTGGTCTGATGGTATTTGAAAGTGTAAAAATTAAACTTTCTTTTAAAATAAAAATAAAAAAAACCCAGTATACAGAATCCTTGGAATAATGTCACAGTATTGGAAAGTGCTCCCCTCCCTTCTCCCTGGGAGGCAAAGCAAATTTGTTAGATTTGGACAACTTGTAAGGTACAGTAACAGCTCATGAACATTAGCAAATTGCACCGAAGGCTGGAATGAAAATTCAGCAGAGCAGGATTTGTTGGATAGTAATAATTTCCTTTACGCCTTAAATAATAGGGGCAATTCAGAAAGTTTTTAGAGTTAGTTTTCACTCTGGTTAGGATTTCTCATCAGTATTTATTATTTCATTCTATTTGGGGAGGTAAGAGTATTAAGATGAGTAGCCCCAGTTTGTTTTCACAAAACTGTGTTTGAGTTAATCTGGAATAGATTTCCCAACTTTTTTTTTCCTTCTTGTCTTTTAACTAACTTGTTTTTAGATGAGGAAACTGTGGGTTGAGCAGGTGTGAAAAGGATAACTTTATTTCCAGGACCTCAGAGAAGATCTGGAAAACCTTTTAGAAAATAGGAATGGGTGTAGATAGAGATATTTGCTTGAAATGGTCAAATCCCAATTTTAGTTTTAAACTTCAGTTGTAAACTGGCCACATGTGTTTTTAGGAGGTTACCTTAGTGTACTTGCCATTGGTGGACATTAGCAGTTTGAAAAATACCTGATGAGTGACCCAAGAAAGTGATTGACAGAAAGAAAGGCTTCATTTACACTAAAATATTTGTAGTAGCACTGTTTATGGTAGCAAACAACTAGAAACAAAATTAGATGCCCATCCAGTAGGGAATGGCGAAACAAATTGTGGTCCATGCATACAGTGAAGTACTATCGAACTGTGGGAAATGGTGAACATGATGAATACAGAGAAGAATGGAAAAACTTTCTTGTACTGATGAAAAGTAAAATAAGAATAGCTTAGAAAACATTGCATATATGTACACATATATTACAAGCAATGTAAATGTAAACAACCATGAAACAATAAAAAACTGAAAGTTGTTAGATTTATTGTAAATAACAAGACCTTTCCCTGCTCCTGTGAAGAAGCTGGGTCCACTGGCATGAAATATTGCATATAATGTCAGAATTTTTTGATGCTGACTAGTTTTACTATTTTTCTCTTCCTCATTTCTATTTTTTTTAAATTATTATAAAGGATGGCTCTGTGGGAGGACAAGGGATATAGGAAAAAGTGAAAGTGATACGAAAATTTCAAAAATATCTATTTATAAAAAAAATAAAAATGCCTATGCCAAGTGCCTTTCCTCAACTTAACAATTTTGATATTATTCATGAGAACATTCTGGTTCTTGGTTTAAAGCTGGCCATTGCATAATGGTCTTAGAGAAAAGCCTTTGTCCAATTAGTCCAATGGACACAGCTTCTTAATAAACACAGTATTTTTGGTGCATTTACAACAAAAAAACTTTGGAAAGTCATCTAGGTGGGTATGTGATTGTTTTTTAATTCTTCTAATAATGTTCTGCTGCTGCTGGTAATATTTGGTTTGATTATTCTCTGAAATGCTGGTTCTTCAGCACTAAACACCAGTGTCTTGACTATCAATGCAGTGCTTCACTTGTTTTCAGCAGTTTGTCGGGGGATGAATTCTTGGCTTTCATGTGTTAACAGAGCTTCATACTTGTCGAATCTGTTTTATTAGAATAAGTAACTTGGTAATACTTTAAATAAAGTGTGTTGGTGATCCTCCCTTTGCTTTGAATGATGGCTTTTTAAAATAAGAAAGCAATGTGCCATGTGTGCTTTGGTCTCCTTTTTCCTCCCCCTTTACTAAAGATTAGCTTTGGCTAAATGTGTCTTTAAAAGTCAGCTTTGAAAATTGTGGGCTATCTGTGAACCTCTTGAGGAACATTATTATACTACTCTTAGTGGAAGGGAATTTATTCAGTCTATCCATATTGATAGAATGCCTTTATATCTCTCCAAAGAATAAATTCCTCCACTTTTCTCCTGTCTTTCACTTTTCTCTGCCTTTTTGAGCTTTTATCTTATAGGGCTTACAACTGTTGTCTACAATTTGCTTAAGTTTAGAGGTTGCTATTTTATCCTTGGGGCAGGTAGGTAGCACAGTGAGCACAATCAATTTGTTAGTTAAATTAGCAGATACCATTACCCTCTCTCAGTGACCTAAGACTCTGAGTGAGGGCCAACAGGAACTCCTCCCCAATACTTCCTCTTTGGAAGATGAGAGTAATCTTCAGGTCATAGTCTTAGTCTGCCAGATGTGGGTGTAGTCTGCAATGGCTTTGACTAAATCAACTTGAATTTGAGTTAAGTGGGTAGTGGGTGAGGTTACAAAGGTAGACAATGTTGTAGTTGTTGTTCAGTCATTTTTTCTGTCTCTGATTCTTCAACTCTTTCTGACCTAATTTGGGATTTTCTTGGCTAAGATACTGTAGTGTTTTGCCATTTCCTTCTCCAGCTCATTTTACAGATAAGGAAACTGAGGCAAATGGGGTGAAGCCTGATTTGAGGCTAGTAAGTGTCTGAGGTCAGATTTGAACTCAGGAAGATGAATCTTCCTAACTCCAGGCCAGTTACTGTATCCACTGTGCCACCTAGTTGCCCTAAGGTAGACAATATAAGGGTGAAAATTCAGTTCAAAATAGAATTGAATCCTGAGCCAAGGTAATTACAAGACAAAAAGCTTGACCTTTAGGCAAGTTTCTTTGGGATATAGGTAAAGGTAAGGAGTCTGGACTTAGACAATGTGTAAGAGTATTGAAGCAGCTTGACTAAATCTTAAAAGTAGAATTAAAATACATTTTCAATTTTGTAATTCCTACCTTTGATTCTTAGGAGGAACCTGAGTTAAAATTTAGCTTCAAACACTTACTAGTTGTGTAACCCTAGGCAAGTCACTTAACCCTGTTTGCTTCAGTTTCCTCGTCTGTAAAATGAACTGGAAAAGGAAATGGCAAATTGTTCCAGGATCTTTGCCAAGAAAATATGACAAGGGGTCACAAGAGTTGGACACAATTGAAGACGACTAAACAACAATTTTAACCTTAGTTGCTTTTTAAAACAGTAAAAATGCTCACCACAGAAAATCCACCCTAATTTTGGGTTTTAGGAAGGGGATATGGGAGAGCACAAAGGTCATAGGTCAAAGTAAACGGGTGATTTTACCTGGTTTAAAGTATTGATGGGCTCTTTTATAGAGGATAGCTGGAACATGGAAATTGTGATGATAGAAGCATAAAAGTTGGGGCGGCCAGGTAGCACAGCGAGTAAGAGCACCAGCTCCAGTGTCGGGATGACCTGGATCAAATCCAGGCTCAGATACTCAGCACCACACCCAGAAATAACTGGCTGTATAACCTTGAGCAAGTTACTTAACCCCAAATGCTTTAAAAAAAAAAAAGAAGCATAAAAGTAAGCGTGCTGCAGTTTAAAAAGAATTTGTTAACTTTAACCCTGGAGCTTAACATATTTACTACCAGGCTGAATTGTTACTTAGAGTATTAAAAGAGTTCTTTGGAGTCCTGACATGTTTAGTAACTTGCACAACCATTATATCTCAAAAGTGGGACATGATTCCAGGTCTTTCAGACCAAAAGGTTGATTCCCTATTATGTTTTAGCACATTATTCCCATTTAATAAATATTTGTTGCATAAATGACTCTAAGGACATGTATTCTAATTGTGAGGGTTGGATTCCCAAAAGATGATCGTTTTCTTTGGGAATATTTAAATAAGTCTGAGTCTGAGATACAGGAAAGGTGTAACCTGAAGGGCCTCTTGAAAGTCTCTGATGAAAGCAAATGGCTCAGGTGAATTTCCTGGGTTCCTTTTATGCTGTCAGCCTAATGAAGAGAATAATTTTTTTTTACCATGCCATCATCCTCAAGTTTAGAGACTGTATCCCAAACCTCCTCTTTCATCTTTGACTTTATATAAAGTTTTTTGAAAGTGTTTGTAAGATATGACTAAAGTTTTCCACTAATTCCTTGGACATAATGGCAAAGAGGTGACTCTGGACTCTTGAATACCTAGTAAAGGGTGAGCCTTGACAGACACTGCTTCAATAGTGGAAAACCTGTGGTTATTGACTTGATGGTGAATTGGATGTTTTGTGGTCAGAGTGCCAGCCTAGATAAGATCAGAGGCTCAATTTTAGAAAATTGGTGACCAAGAGTGTTGTGAATATGTGCATACCACTCATGAAAACTGTTCAAGGCATATAGAGATTGTGACCAGTGTTGTAGGGACTAGCCTTTATTTTTATTCAATGCCCCAATTACACCTGAGGCTACTATTCCCCACCCCCACACCCCACCTCTCCAGCACCTTCTAAGGGGCAGTATCAACTACATTGGGAACCTATGCTTAAAGCCTAACTCAGGGGCCACCTCCTTCATGAACCAATAGCAAGATCATGAATACTTTAGAGATACATATAATGTTTTCATAGTTGATGTTAGCAGGGAAAAAAAGATGCGGCTTTGGGAGAGAAAGATGAAGACAGACTAAATTGTAATTGTGGATAGATTCGCATTTATCCACGTTAAACCTTATCTTAAATTCGACTGTTCTGGCCTGTTGAGGTATTTAGGGAGTCAGAGTCTCATTAATGTCTTTGTCCTGCTTCAGAAGCTCTATTGGCACCCCACTTACTGCCCTTTAGGATAAAGTACATACCCTTCTACCCTTTAAAAGGCTCTTCCTAATATAGCTTCGGGCAGCTAGGTGGCACAGTGGATAGAGTGCCAGGCCTGGAGTCAGACTTTTCCCCTTCTCTCCTCCTCTTCAGACCCCCTTCCTCCCTCAAAAATTACTCTGTATGTACTTTGTATGTATAGGCTATCCCAAAAGTCTTAGTGCAATTTTTTTCTAAAAGGTATAGAGTTATAGTCAAATTTGGGATCAAGAGTTGTATGAGAAAAAATGTAAATGAGATCTTTTGAAAATGTATAGCAAAGTTTATTGGGAAAAATACAGTTTCTCTGAAGTTGACTTCTAAGGTAATAGAAGGAAAAATAGGTTAAATGTTTGACTCTGATTTCTTAAAAAATGATAATATTTATCATATTGCATCAATCAACCAACATTTATTCAGGGCTTGCTATATACCAGGTACTGTATTAAGTGTTTAGAGATTCAAATAAAGCAAAAATCATGGTTCCTCCCTCCTTCAAGAAGCTTACATTTTAATGGGTGAGACAACATGCAAACAACTATGTTTATATAACCTTTATACAACTTCCGTCTAGACTAGACTAGAAGGAAGGCACCAGCAATTGGGGGGGACTAGGAAGACTGGACAAAGCCTCTTATGGAAAGTCAGATTTGAGATGTCTTGAAGGAAGCCGGGAGATAGAGGTGAGGAGAGAGAGCCTATTGTGGACCAGGGGACTAGCCTCAGGGAAAAGTTGGAAGATGGTGTTTTAACAAGAAGACTAATGTCAGAAGGGAGTAATGTGTAAGAAGATTGGAAAGGTAGGAGAAAGTTGAGTTATGAAAAACTTTAAAAGCCATAGGATTTTATATTTGATCCTTGAGGTAACAGACATTTTATTGTGTTTACTAATGTGTCAGACACTGCTTAAATATTGGGGATATAGAAAGACAAAAGTGAAAATCCCTGCTCTTAAGGTGCTTATATTCTAACCTGAGTTCATTCTATCTCTTACACATAATGACTTTGTGACCCTCTCCAGTCATCCTGATTTCTATCTTGCTACTGGACCCAAATGGCTCGAGAGGAGAAAGTGAGGCTGGTGACTTTGCACAGCCCTCTCTCACTTAAATCCAATTCCCTAGCAAGTCATGGCATCACCTTCCTGATGTCATGGCCCTCTTCGAGAATGGAGGGCAAGTAACAACAATCATATAACATCTCTGAGGGTACAGTGCTGTAAACTGTGAGTCAGAGAGCCATTATGAACCTGCTTTGGGAGTGGGAATTTTCTTACAAGAAGCTTACTATTAATATGCAATCACAAGTCCATTAAAAAAAAAAAAGGAAGCTGATAAAAAAATCTGATTTAATTGCACAGCCCTTTTACCCTATGCAAAGAGGGATAGTGGCTCAGTTTTTCTGCCTTTCTTTTTCTTGGCCTTGATTTCCCTTTCCTTTGGTCTATACTTTACACATTTTCAGGCAGTCATATTTTACTATATTGCCTATCCTGCTCCAGGCCTAGTTATGACGTGAAGACTAAACTCATCTATCTTATGAGATAATATTTCCAATCCTTTCTTCATCACTTCTCTAGCCTTTTGTTTCTTAATACTTACTATTTACTGTCTGGCAATAGCCACAAATATATATCCTGTCCTGAATAAAGAAGGTAATCTTTTTTTTCAAGTTGCACGGTACCTATCTTACTGTACCCTGTATTTGATGCCTAAAATGGTGTTGGCCTTTTTCCTGTTTAACTGCTTGCTGTATCATTATGAGGTTGTAACAATTCTGTTTAGTGTTTTTCCCTAGTTTCTTTCTACCACATTATGGTTCTGTGTTTTTATCTGACAGTTTCTAGGTTCCAGTTCTCTAAAAAATGGGTTCATTTTTGTTCTCATCTCTCTTTATTGTGTTAATTTCATAAGGATTCTTTCTTTCCCCTGATGGTGTTGGCAGCATCCATGGTTATTTTTTACCATCTACCTATTTTATTAGCATGCTGTTATTCCCTCTTCAAATTCCTTAATCAATTTAATACAGCCCTGGACGAAATTTCATTAGTTATCCCTCCTTCAGCCTAATTATAGTGTTGTTTTATCCCTTCACAAATGTCTTTTTATCTGAGATGATTAGAAAATGTCTCTAAAATATATTTTCCTGAAGCTGACATCTCACATGTGGCAGACGTTGAAATGTTTTAGAATTTTGTCAGACAATACAATCAGCTGAATATTTAATAAAAATTTGTCCTTGTGCCTTGTTCTGTCATTGCCTACACATTTTGCACACTCTTCATATTCTTTCACTATTTCTTAACAAGATTTATAAATCACAGGATCATAAGGCAGGGACCTCTAGGGATCAGCTAATCTAATCCTTAGAATGATACAATGGAAAGAACATCAGCTTTGGAATCAGAGGACCTAGATTTAAACTCCTTTTCCTACACTCATGATCTACATGTAACCATCTTGTTTTATTTAACAGAGTAATTGCCATACAGGTTAGCTCCCACATATCTGTTTTCTCTCTCTAGCTTCAATAATTAAAGACAAGAACCATTTCTTATCCTTCTCTTGTATTCTGTCCATTGGAGTCCCTAGGATAGTGCTGGGCACATCACAAGAACTCAGAATTTATTTACTAGTTTTTGTCAAGGAAGGGTTGATGAGATTTGGTGATGGATTTGATAGAGAGGAAGTCATGGAATGATATGTTTAATGTGAAATGTGAGAAGGAGGAGTAATTATTGAAGTTGTGAGTTTGACTGCCTAACCTGTCAATCAGAAGTGAACATTTTGATTATCCAGGTGTGCAGAAGGGGATATAATTAGCCTGACATACATAGAGAAAAATGCTTTTTTTTTTTTTGGTCACATAGTTATTAATTTAGGGAGCTGTCAGTCCCATCCTGTCCATCCACAGGTTTTAAGGTAGTTTTATCCTGCTTAACTGTGTTAAGGATTGTAAGCCACTGTATTTATTGACATAATTCCTCCTAGGTACATAACTGCTAATGGGTGATTTAGGTAAAGAATTGTATGGTGAGAATGATCTTGCCAGCTTGACAAGAACTCTTAAAAGGTCCATGCAGTAATTATAACCCACGGTTCCTACTTTTTCGTGGATTCACAGTGTTAGAGTTCCAAGGAATCTCAGAGATCACCTAATCAAACCCACTTCACTTCATAACTAATGAAACTGAGGATGAGAGAAGGAAGTTGCTTGTCCTAATTTGTACAATGAATTAAGCATAAAATTGGAATGAGAACCTAGACATCTGGATTCTCAGTCCAGTCCACAGAATTCAATGTAGCAAATATTTCTTGAGTATGTACTTGATGCAAGGAGCTGATCTGGTCCAGGGGAAAGAGCGCTGGCTTTGGGGTCAGAGGACCTGGGTTCTCAAGTTGTAGCTCCCAGGACTTTAGGAAAATCACTTGGCACCTATGTGAAGACTGGATTGTCAAGGGAGAGACTTCAGGCAGGTGGGAGAATTTGGGAGGCTGGTGTGTTGGTCCAGGTGCCAGGGATCAAATCCTGACCTAGAATGGGGGCTATGTGAGTAGAAGAGGATGAATGTTAAAGCTGGGGAGGCAGAATTGATAATAATTAGCATCTGATGGGGTGAAGGAGAGCAGTGGGATGAGGATGACTCCAGGCTTGTGCAACTTTGTGTCTAGGTGCAGGATAGCCTCAAGGCCACATGTAGCCTTCTAGGTCCATGGGTGAGTCCTTTTGACTGAATTCAAGTTTTACTGAACAAATCCTTTTATTAAGGGGATTTGTTCTGTGAAGTTTGGATTCAGTCAAAGGGCTGCCCTTGAGGACCAGGACCACATGTGGCCTTGAGGTTGAAGGTTCCCCACCCTTGGGGGAATAGTGGTGCTCTCAGCAGAAACAGGGAAAAGGAATGAGTTTAAGAGGAAAGATAATGAGTTCTGTTTTGGATATGTTGTACTTGAGGTGCTATGGAATATTTCACTCCTGCTGTGTGAGAGAAAGGGTATTATAGTATATAGGAGTATGGCCTTAGAATCAAGATGAGCTGTGATTAAGTCTTGAGTGAGCCAGTCCTGTCTCTGTAATCATGGGCAGGCCACTTAGCCTATTAATGCCCCAGGCAACTCTTTAATACTTAATAAGACCTACAGTTTCTGTGGGGGCAGCTAGCTGGTGCAATAGATAGTATTGGACCTGGAATTAGGAAGGCTCCTTTTCCCGAGTTCAAATCTGACCTCAGATACTAATTTCATGACCCTGGGCAAATCACTTAACCCTGTTGGACTCAGTTTCCTCATCTGTAAAATGAACTGGAGAAGGAAATGGCAAACCGCTCCAGTATCTTTGCCAAGAAAACCCTAAATGGGGTGATAAAGAATTGGACATGACTGAACAACAATAACAAGCATTTCTGTAACTCTTTCAAGTTAAAAACACTGTTCATACATATCTCATTTGATCATTATCGTGTGAGGTATCTGCTATGATTATCCCCTATGACCCTAAAATTATGGAAAACTGGGAATTCCTTATACTGAGAAATCACAGGTCTGGACTCCCTTCTCCATAAAACAATGTTAAGGTGGCAATATGGGAGAGAGGGAAGAAGAGATCCTGTTTTAACTGCAGACCTGGTAAATAGGATTATTTTTATGCCTTGTATATAATAATAATAATAATTATAGCTAATATTTCTATAGTGCTTTAAGGTTTGAAAAGTGCTTTATAGTTCATTTGATCCTCACAACAACCCTATGTAAAGTAGGTGATATTGCTATACAAAATCATATAGCTACATATCTGAGGAAGGATTCAAATTCAGGTCTTCCTGACTCTCAAGTTCAGTGTACTATCCACTGTGCCATTTTCATTGATAAAGCAGTTTTGCTGTAAAGGATACACACACACACACACACACACACACACAATCCATTGTGTTCAAACAACAAATGTGTTTAGAACAAAATCCCAAGTGTATTTAAATTCAGTGTTTCTAGGAGAATTTTAATTTGTCAAATGATCCATCATCTCTGAATGCCCAAACTGAACTCATTATTTATTGTTCCTCTGATCAAGAATCTTGACCATTTGATTTTTATTAGTCCTGAATTAAACCCTAAATATATAGAATGGGGGCCAGCATTATAATACTGACTATTGGACTACATCTTCTCCAAGACAAAGAGAACTTTCATGTTTGAGTAAACACCCGGGTGTATTGTGAAATTGCCCAATTGCTTAAACAATTGGTGTAGGCCTGGTAGTTCAAATGGGTGACTTGTTTGAAAGGCAAAAGGGTTAGCTAACGCTTTAGTACAATCAACATGAAGAAATTTTAGTATTTTTTCTATAGCTTCAAATAGTCCACCCATTACAGATGCCAAAAGGATCAATCACTTTATTGGACACTATTAATCATAGCTCTCTTGAATTACCTTCATCTGATGAGAGATGATTTGTTTTACTTTTGAAACCTGTTTGGAATGCTATGAGATGATGTAGAATGATGTAAGCAGAAGAAAAACAATATGTGTTCACAAAGGAACACAGTATACACAATTGCTACAACAATGAAAATGGAAAAGTCCAAAAAAGCTCCTAAGTGAATTGTATAATTGTAATGACTGAACTTGAGCTTGGCAACCTGTTGAGAAATGTGCCCCCTTCTCTTTTTTGCAGAGGTGAGGGAATCTATTTTTGTGGACTGTTGAATATTCTGTCAAACCAATTAATATGCTGACTAGGTTTTTTGAACAGCTTTTCCTTTTTTAAAATATTTGTTAAGCTATGGAAGGGATATATTTGGAAGTGAAGGTGATAGAAAAATGAAAGATTTAACACAAGATTTAAACATTTTTATATTATCTATATTTTATGATTTTATATATTATTTTGCATTATTATTGAAGCCCTTTATGAAACAGTTTTTAGAAGATGTATTTGAAAAATTATCATCCTGAATACAATGGGCTTGTGATTCACACATTTGAAGAAATCTCGACCATATGATTTTGATCCATGTTAATTGCTATCCTCATAAAGTCTTTGTTTATAAAAAAATTATTTTTGTATCTGTGGTTAATTAAGTGGCCCTGGTTAGCATTAATTCATGCCATAAATAAAAGTGTTTGTTAACCGAGTGCGCAATGCCTTAAACTTTCACTTGTTCAGAAAGTTTGGATTATGGATATATATGAAACTCGTGTAACTTATGTGACACTATTTTGTCTTTCAGCAATTTTTTCAGCTAGTAAAATTACGGAAACTTGGACTTAGTGATAATGAAATTCAGCGGCTCCCTCCAGAAATCGCTAACTTCATGCAGTTGGTTGAGTTGGATGTGTCTCGAAATGGTAAGCAAAAGATTACTGATTATTATTTACTATACTTTGTGACCTGACAAATTGAATTGAGTAAAACATCATTTCTGGAATATATATTTTTCTTGAATCTTGTGGTTCTAGAAAATATTTGTATCCTGAGTGCTTAGGACAGTACCTGATATATAGTAAGAGATATACTAGAAAGAGGGCTTGATGTTAAGGAGATCTCAGTTCTGATCCTGCCTTAGATACTTATCAGTTTTGTGATGCCTTACAAGTCGCTTATCCTCAGCCTCAGTTTCCTTATTAATAAAAGGGGGATGATTTGAACCTATCTTCTGGGGCTTTTATGAGACTCACATAAGATAACGTGTATATTTATATTATATATTACATAATGTGTATATTTTTGCTTTGCAAACTTTAAAATGCTACATAAATGCTAGCAGTTATCACCATCATCATCATTGCTTGGTTTAGAGTAAACAATAATAAAACTGCCTGTTATTCTTGAATAGTTGAATCAACTCCAAATAATTGCAAAATACTTACCAGCCCACATTCTTTTTTGAAATCACCTTGTTCTTTTTAATGCTGATGGTCTTTTTAAGATCTATTCTTTTTTACTTGTCCAACATTCATTCATTTCCTCATGCTGAGACAGTGTATACTTCTAAGCAGGCCTTGTTAAGTACTGTTGATTTAATGAGAACAGATCTGCAATTGTGTTTCAGGGATATCTGTGACACATTTATCCTTTAGTGTAGCATTGTGAGTATTTTTAAATGAAAAAAATCTGTTAAATATTTTTTTTACTATTTCACAAAATGTTCATCTGAGTCTCTTTTTCAGTGATCATCTTTATCAATGGTCATATATGTCTGTTTAGTTAAACTCTATCTTGAAGGAGCACACTACTAATGTCTCAATCCTATAAAATTTTTTTTTGCCTTCTTTTTTTTGGAGGGCAATTGGGGTTAAGTTACTTGCCCAAAGTCACGTGGCTAGTTTTTGTGTTGTGTCCGAGGCTGGATTTGAACTCAGGTCCGCCTGACTCCAGGGCAGGTGCTCTATTCACTGTGCCACCTAGCCACCCCTCTATAAAATATTTTTATTTAAAATGTGGCCATTAACAAAGATAAATAAAATATAAAATAAGGAATATATTCTTAAATAAGGCATAAATCCATTAGCATTCAATTAAATGTATAAACTGACAAAAATATGTAAAAATACTTTTTGTTTTCTTTTCTACTTCAAGGTAATAATAATTCTTGTCAAGAAATTGATAAGCTTTTATAAGAACAGAAATAATTACTGGTCTCTGATAAGAATAGAAGTGATTGAATATGAATTCCATCATATTTCTCATATGAAGGTTTGTATACAAGATATAAAGGCATCAAGAAAAAATATATATGGCCCCAAACCATTCTCCAGTTGATAAATTGTCAAAGGATATGAATCAACACTTCTTGAAGAGAATTGAAAAATATGACAATTTTAAGAAAGAATGCTCTAAATTAGGATTTGACAAATATGATAGGAGGGCCAAATCACGTTTACTGGCTGTTTCTGTATAGCCCTTGAACTGAGTAGTTTTTACATTTTTATGTACTTTTAAACATTTTAAAATACTAAATACTTTTACCATTTTTAAACACTAAATTTTATGTTATGGTGCAGTATTTCAAATACAATGCCATTTTATTTAAAAATGTAAAAACACATCTTAGCTCATCAGCTGTACAAAAACAGGCTGCAGGATTTGGGGCTGTAATTTCTCTGAACCCACCTCTTACTCTCTAATAATTAAGAGAGATGAAAATCAGAACAACTCTGAGGTTTAACTTACACCTAGAAAATTGGCAAGGAAAAAGAAAAGATGGGTATAATCAATGACAGAGGGGCTATAGAAGGGCAGGCACACTAATGTGTTTTTGGTGAAATTATGAATTAATCCAACCATTCTGAAAAACAGTTTAGAATTATGAGAATAAAGTG
Source organism: Petaurus breviceps papuanus (assembly GCF_028583685.1). NCBI lineage: Eukaryota > Metazoa > Chordata > Mammalia > Diprotodontia > Petauridae > Petaurus > Petaurus breviceps. Next base: position 6,408,769 of record NW_027187351.1, read on the forward strand.
ACTAAAATGGTTACCTTCCTTCCCATAAAAACCGGGAGAGAAGAATATATTGGCAATGTAAAAAGCTGTCAGAGAAGGCAAGAAAGATGAGGATTGAGAAAAGAACAGTAGGTTTGACCATAAAGAGATCTTTGGTAACTTTAGAGATAGCAGTTTGATTTGAATGGTAAATTCAGAGCCCAGATTGCAGAGAGATAAGAAGAGTGAGAGAAGAAAGTGAAGCACCTGTTGTAGATGGCTTTTTAAAAGGAGTTTAGCCACAAAAGGCAGGAGAGATTTGGGTTCAGAGAACGTGAGTTCTAATCTAGGCTCTGTTACACGTGTAACTTTGAGGAGTCAGAACCTCTCTGGGCCTCACTTTACTCATCTGTAAAATGGGAGCTAGATAGATTAGGTATTCCATAAGATAAAGTTCTTTGATTTACATTTTCTGATCACTAAGTTTATTTGAATTGCATATGGCTTACATTTCAAAAACTGGAAGAAAACTGTGTAATCTTTTATATTTCTGAACCTAGTTTTAAAGTTAATTAAAGGCCAATTGTTTAGTGAGATATTTTATTTTTGCATCACCTTCATTCATTTCCAAATATATTTCTCTCCTACCTTGTCCAGCAAATGAGTCAACCACTCCTTGTTAAAAGGAATAAAAAAAAAAAAAAACAAGGAAAAAAGCTACCCAGCAAAATCACTCAATGTATCCATACACTTTGATAAGATATGCAATATATAACATCCATAGTCCCCCATCTTTGCAAATCTTAACTCTTCTTGGGACGAAACTTGGCCATTATAATTAGACAATTTTCATTTTTAATAATAACTAATCTGGTGATAGTGAGGTGACAGCTTACATATTTCTGTGTAGAGAGCATTCATTTGACTTTTTAGAGACACATTTCTTTATACATCAAGTAACCATGAGCATATCTAGGCAAGATTACCTCACAGGACTGTTGTGAAGACTCAGCAAGTTAAAGTACATGAAAGTCTCCTGTTAGGTTGATTACCATACTTTTGCCTGGAATATGAATACAGCTAGAGAGAACTGTGGATGTTGACATTGATCCCCTTTGTCTTAAAAATAAGCTCACCAGCAGCTGTGGTGGTTGCCAGAATTATCAACCCATAAATGCCAAAGGTAAAGTAAAACATCAGTGTGGACTTTGTGGAAACAGGGGGACCAAGAGTGCGGTCCGGCCTCTGCCCCTGGGGCAGAGGCGCTGCGGCTGTGCAGCCACCACTGCTGTGTGGCTGCTTCAGAGCTCCTGGCCTACAGATTGTAGGGGGAACAAGCAACCAGTCTGAGGGGTAATTGCTCTTGCTTTAACCTGCTTGGATCTGGATCACTGTCTTGGGTATCCTGTGTGCCAGAGTGTGTGGAAGCTTCAGAGAGGGCACACAACTAATAGCTCCTGCAGCTGCAAAAACTCCAGCAATTTGGGACAAAGCTCTCCTCTCTGGAAGCAGAGTTCTAATGTGGCGAAAAGCTCAAAAGTCAAGTAATTAAGTGCCAACATGAGCAAGCAAAGGAAGCAAAACAAGCACAGCAGTCAAACCTTTGATTCCTTTTTTGGGGACTAAAAGGATCATCAAAGCATGGAATGGGAGGAAGACAATGAAGTCAGAACTCCTGTACCAAAAGCTTCCAAGAAAAATATGAACTTGTCATAGGACATGGAGGAAGTCAAGAAGGATAAACCAAGTAAGAGAAGTGAAGGAAAAATTGGGAAGAGAAATGAGAATGACGCAAGAAAATCATGAAAAGAAAGTCAACAACCTGACTGAAGAAAATAACACCTTAACAAATAGACTAACTCAAATGGCAAAAAATGCCCAAAAAGCTAATGAGGAGAAGAATGCCTTAAAAGCTGAATTTGCCAGATGGAAAAAGAACTTCAAAAGCTCACTGAAGAGAATAATTCCTTCAGAATTAGATTGGAGCATATGGAAGCTAATGACTAAGAAATCAAGATACTATTAAACAGATCCAAACGAAAGAAAAAATAGAAGGCAATGTGAAATATCTTATTGGAAAAACCACTGACCTGGAAAATAGATCCAGGAGAGATAATTTAAAAATTATTGGACTACCTAAAAACCATGATCAAAAAAAGAACCTAGAAATCATCCTTCAAGAAATTTTCAAGGAAAATTGCCCTGATGTTTTAGAACCAGAGGGTAAAATAGAAATTGAAAGACTTCACCAATTGCCTCTTGAAAAAGATCCCAAAAAGAAAACTAGGAATATTATAGCCAGATTCTGGAGTTCCCAGATCAAGGAGAAAATATTACAAGCAGCCAAGAAGAAACAATTTTAATATTGTGGAAACACAATCAGGATAACACAAGATCTAGCAGCTTCTGCATTAAGGGATTGCAGAGCTTTGGAAAATGATATTCCAGAGGTCAAAGGAGCTAGAATTAAAACCGAGAAACACCTACCCAGCAAAACTGGGTATAATGTTTCAGGGCAAAATATGGTCATTCGATGAAATGGAGGACTTTCAAGCATTCTTAATGAAAAAACCAGAGTTGAATAGAAAATTTGACATTCAGATGCAAGAAGCAAGAGAAGCATGAGAAGGTAAACAAGGAAAAGAAATCATAAGGAACTTATCAAAGTTGAACTATTTACATTCCTACATGGAAAAATGATAATCATAACTTATGAACTTTTCTCAGTATAAGGATAGTTGAATGGAATATAAATGTATATATGTATACATACATATGTATGTCTATATAGGAGGGTATATGGACATATGAATACATATGAGTGTGTGTATATATGTGTACAGTTATACATAGACAGAGGGCACAGGATCAATTGAATAGGAAGGGATGATATTTAAAAAATTAAGAGGTGAGAGAGGAATATAATGAGAGGAGACTGGGAGAGACAGAATAGGGTAAATTATCTCATATAAAAGTAGTAAGGGCAAACTGTTACAATGGAGGGGGAAGAACAGGAAGGCAAAAGGGAATGAGTCAATCTTACTCTCATTGAATTTGGCTTAAGGAGGGCATAACATACACACTAAATTGGATATCTTACCCTACAGGAAAGTAGGGGGAAGGGGATAAGAGGGAGGATGATAGAAGGGAGGGCATATTGGGGGGAGGGTAGCTAGAAGCACACACTTTTGAAAAGGGACAGGGTCAAAGTAGAAAACAGAACAAGGGTGGGGGGATAGGATGGAGGGAAATATAGTCAGTCTTTCACAAGATATCCACTATGGAAATGTTTTGAGTAACTACACATGTACAACCTATATTGAATTGCTTATCTTCCCAGTAAGGTTAGGTGATGAGGGAAGAAGGGAAAGAATCTGGAATTCAAAGTTTTAAAATCAAATGTTTTTTAAAAAATTTATTATCATCATTATTATTGTTTTTGCATGCTCTGGGAAATAAGATATACAGGCACTGGGGTATGGAGATCCATTTCGCCCTACTGGAAAGTTGGAGGAAGAATGTGGGAGGATATAGGAGAGAGCAGATTGGGGGAGGGGGGCATTCAGTGGAATTGCTGTTCTGGGGTGGTGGGTAGGGGAAAGATGGAGAGAAAATTTGTAACTCAAAATGTTGTGGAAATGAATGTTGTAAACTAAAAATAAACATAAAATTAAAAAACCTAAACCTTAAAACTGGAAGTCATTTAATATGTAAGTGAAAACTAATGCCATAAAACTGATGGTTGAAATTACAGAATCTGGGAGAGAAAAACAGTAGGGACTTTTGTAATTGGAGGTAAAAGGCTGAAATCTCAAAGTATGAGAATCATATTGGGAAAAAATAGTGACGGTTTCTGAGTCAAAAGAGCAATTAAGTATGGAAATGAACTCAATTTATTAAACATTTTAAAGTCTGTACCATGTGCCAAGAGCTGTGGGAGCTCCAGAATAAAAAATGAATCCATCCTTGGCCTCAGGAAAAGATCATTCGGGACTTTGGAAATTTAGAAGTGGTATGTACCTCCCTCCCTGTGCAGAAGTAGAAAATTTTGGGTATGGAATATTACGGCATATACTATTAGACTTGGTTGGTGTATTGGTTAGTTTTGCTGAATTGTGTCCTCCTTTTTTAAAAAAAAGTTTTGTAACAAGGGATGACTTTCTGTGGAGGAGGAGAGGAACATATTTTGAAATAAAAATGATAGATTGAATTTTAAAAAATCATTTATTAAACACTCACTATGTGCAAAATACTGTGCTAACTGCTAGGGATAAAAACAGAACAGCAAGACAGTCATTCTCCCTTCTCAGGGAGCTCACTTTTTAAAGGGGGGAGATAATACATCAAGTATTACTGAAAGTCAGATGGGAAGACCCAGTGTGCATTAGGGTAGACCAGTAGAGCAGATGATAAGCCATCTTCTTTAATTGTATTTCCACTGGTAAAACCATATCTATTAGGGGCGGCCAGGTGGCTCAGCAAGTAAGAGCACCAGCTCCAGTGTGGGGATGACCTGGGGATCAAATCCGGGCTCAGATACTTAGCACCACACCCAGAAATAACTGGCCGTGTAACCTTGAGCAAGTTACTTAACCCCGATTGCTTTTAAAAACAAACAAACAAACAAACAAACAAACAAACCATATCTATTTCTGATGTTGGACCCTTTGCTCTAGGGCTGAGGACTTTCATGAGTCCAAGGACTTTTCTGGGCCTTCAATTGCTGTAATACCCTCCCCCTTCCCCCCCAAACCCCCTCCCCAATCCAACAACATTTAAAAATATTTTATTTTTTCCAATTATATTTAACAATTTTTAACATTTAAAAAAAGTTTTGAGTTCCAAATTCTATCCCTTTCTCCCTCCCCACAGCCCTCCTTGAAATGGCTAGCAATCTGATATAGATTATACATGTACAATCATGTAAAATATATTTCCATATGAGTCATTTTCCGGAAGAAAACTCAAACCCAAAAAGAAAGAGTGAAAAATAGTATGCTTCTATCTATACTGGTGCCTTCAGTTCTTTCTCTGAAGGTGGATAGCATTTTTCATCATGAGTCCTTTGGTATTGAATTATTGTAGTGCTGAGACTAGCTAAGTCATTCACAGTTATTCATTGTACAATATTGCTGTTACTGTGTACAATATTTTCTTCGTTCTGCTCACTTCTCTCTCCATTAGTTATGTAAGTTTTGCCAGGTTTTCCTGAAATCATTCTGCTTATCAATTCTTACAGCACAATCCATTATAATCCTGTACTACAAATTGTTCAGCCATTCTTCAACTGTGGACATACACTCAGTTTCCAATTTCTGGCCATCCCAAAAATCACTGCTATGAATATTTTTGTACAAATAGATCCTTCCCCATTCACCCCCACTTTTTTTTTTTGGAGTGGGGAAGACAGGGCAATTGGAGTTAAGTGACTTGCCCAAGGTCACACAGCTAGTTAAATGTCAAGTGTCTGAGGCTGTTTTTGAACTCAGGTTCTCCTGACTCCAGGGCCGGTGCTCTATTTACTGCACCACCTAGCTTGCCCTTCTGTATCTCTTTGGGATACAGACCTATTAATGCTATTGCTAGGTCAAAGGGCATGCACAATTTTATAGCTCTTTGGCATACTTCAAAATTGTTCTCCAAATTGGTTGAATCTTAACTCCACCAACAGTGCATTAGTGTCCCAGTTTTCCCATATTCCCTCCAACATTTATTATTTTCCTTTTCTGTCATATTAGCCAATCTGATAGGTATGAGGTGGTAGCTCAGAGCTGTTTTAATTTTCATTTTTCTAATCAATAGTAATTTAGAGCATTTTTTTCAAATGACTATAGATAGCTTTAATTTCTTCATCTGAAAAGTGCCTGCTTATATCCTCTGACCATTTGTCAATTGGGGACCCAGTTCTTTATATATTAGAGAAATGAGGCTTTTATCAGAAATACTTGCTCTACCCCCTCCCCCCCAACCCAGTTTTCTGCTTTCATTCTAATCTTGGCTGCATTGCCCTTGGTTGTGCAAACCCTTTTAAATTTAATAGAATCAAAATTATTTCGCATTTCATAATGTTCTCTAACTTTTTTTATCCTAAATTCTTCCCTTATCCATAGACCTAAAGAGGTAAATTATTCCATGCTCCCCTAATTTGCTTACGTTATCACCTTTAATGTCTAAATCATGTACCTATTTTGACCTTATCTTGGTATACAGTGGGATGTTAGTCTATAGCTAATTTTTGCCATGCTGTTTTACAATTTTCACAGCAGGTTTTGTTAAATAGTGAGTTCTTGTCCCCAAAGCTTAGATTTTTACATTGATCAGAACTAGATTTTGATCTAGTTGATCATACACTAGATTATTACTATGTATTACTGCTATCATTTACTACTATGTATTGTGTATCTAATCTATTCCACTGATTCACCACTGTATTGATGATTACTACTTTATAATACAGTTTGAAATATGATATAATTCACATTTTTTATTGATTCCCTTAATATTCTTGACCGTTTGATTTCTAGATGAATTTTGTTATTATTTTCTCCAGCGCTATAAAAAGCATTTTGGTAGTTTGTTATGGCACTGAATAAATAAATTAATTTAGGTAAAATTGTCATTTTATTATATTGACTTGGCCTAATTGTGAACATTTAATATTTTTTCAATTGTTTAGATCTGACTTCATTCATGTGAAAGTATTGTGTAATTGTATTCATATAGTTTCTGGGTTTGTCTTGGCAGATATATTTTATTTAGGAGATATTTTATTGTTCAATTTCTTTTTCTAAGATGAGGTTAAGTATCTTATTTCCTCATCTGTTAATCTGGGCAATTTATATTGTTGCAAATATTCTTACATTTCTCTTAGATTGTCATATTTATTGGCATATAATTGGGCAAAAATAGCTCCTAATAATTGTTTTAATTTCCTCTTTTTGGTGGTGAATTCACCCTTTTCCTTTTATTGGTAATTTGGTTTTCTTTTTTCCTTTTTTTAAATCAAATCCACCAGTGGCTTATTAATTATATTGTTTTTTTTTTCATAAAATCAGCTTTTAATTTTATTTATTGGTTCAATGGTTTTCCTTCAATTTTCTTAATATCTTTTGGTTTTCGGGATTTTCAATTTGATGTTTAGTTGGGAATTTTTAATTTGTTCTTTTCCTAGGTTTTTTTAGTTGCATGCCCAATTGATTGATTTGCTCTTTCTCTATTTTAGAGATGTAAACTTTTGCCCAAATAGTGCTTTGACTGCATCTGGTAAATTTTGGTATGTTCCCTCGTTGTTGTCATTTTAATGAAATTATTGATTGTTTCTATGATTTGTTCTTTGACCCACTTATTCTTTAGGATTAGATTAGTTTCCAATTAATTTTTAATCTACCTTTCCACTGCCCTTTATTAAATATAGTTTTTATTGCATTATGATCTTACAAGGAAGGATTTAATGTTTTTTTTTTCTGCATTTGGGTGTGTGATTTTTATATCTTAATATTTAGTCAGTTTTTGTGTAGGTGCCACGTACTGGTGAGAAAAAGTTATATCCTTTCTATTCCCATTTAGTTTTCTCCAGAGTTCTATCATATCTAACTTTTTACAAATTCTGTTCACCTCCTTAACTTTTTTCTTTTTTATTTTTAATTAGATTTGTCTAGTTATGAGAGGGGAAAGTTGGGACCCCTCACTAATATAGTTTTACTCTTTCCTCCTATAACTCATTTAACTTCTTTAAAAATTCAGACACTATACCATTTGATGCCTATATGTTTATTATTGATATTTGTTATCTATGGTAAGAGATATTTTTGCTTTTGGTTTGTCTGAGATCATGATTGCTAACCCTGCTTTTTTTTTTTGCTTCAGTTGAAGCAAATATATTCTGCTGCCATCCCCTTACTTTTACTCTTTGTGTGTCTCTGTTTCAAATATGATGCCTGTAAAAAGCATATTGTAAGATTCTGGTTTTTAATCCTTTCTGTTACCTTCTTTTTTTATGGGTAAGTTCATCTCATTCACATTTATAGTTATGATAATTAACTATGTTTTCCCCTCCATCCTATTTTCTCCCTTTTTATCCTTCTTTCTCTCTCACCTTTCACCTTGTCCCTTCTCATAAAATGTCTTGCTTCTGATTACCACCTCCCACAACCCTCCCTCCCTTTCATCACTCTCCTCCCCCCACCCCCCACACACCCCCTGCCCCATTATCCTTCCCTATGTGGCAAGATAGATTTCTATATTGGATTGAGTGTATATGCTATTCCCTCTCTGAGTCAGTTCTGATGAAAATAAAGTTCAAGTGTTGCCTTTCCCCTACCCCCAAACTTTTGCTCCACTGTAATAGCTCTTTTGAGCCTCTTTTATGTGAGATGCTTTACCCATTCTCCTTCCCTTCTCTTCCCTCTTCTCCCAGTGCAATCTTTCTTTTCATCCCTCAATTTTTTTTATATCATGTCATCATAGTCAACTCACACCGGTACCCTGTCTCTGTATACTCATTCTATTTGCCCTAATAGTGATAATGTTCTTAAGAGTTACAAGTATCATCTTTCCATTTAGAAATATAAACAGTTTAACCTTTTTGAATCTCTTGTTTTCTCTTTCCTTTTTACCAAGTCTTTTTTTTTTTTTTGGAGGGCATTTGGGGTTAAGTGATTTGCCTAGAGTCACATGGCTAGTAAGTGTTGTGTCTGAGGCTGGATTTGAACTCAGGTCCTCTTGACTTCAGAGCCGGTGCTCTACTCAATGCACCACCTAGCTGCCCCATATTCCAAGTCTTTTGATCCTTTAATGTAGATGCTACTAAATCCTGTGTAATCCTAATCTTGACTCCATGATATTTGAATTGTTTCTTTCTGGCTTCTTGCAGTATTTTCTCCTTGACTTGGGAGCTTTGGAATTTGGCTATAATATTCCTGGAAGTTTTCAAGAATAAACATTTTTTTAATTGTAGGAGGCATTATAAAGGAAATATTAATTAGAATCATCATCCCTCAACATGGAAGGGCCCTGAGAGTTTATCTGGTTCAGCCTTCTCATTTTATATATGAGGAAACTGAGGCCCAGGTACATGAGGTAACTTTCCCTAGGTAGTTGGATTCTAACCCTGATGCTAGGCCTCTAATTTCAGCACTCTTTGTACTTGATTAGGCTGCCTCTGTCAGTAGAGCTTTTGGATTCTGAAAATGAAAAGGAGTTTTTTCATTAAAAATTTTTACATGACAGCTTGAGCAAGATGGAGAAAAGAATGTACATGTCTTGCTGTGTGCCCAATTTTGCTTTCCAGCGTGTAGTTATAAGAAACCTTCCCTGAAGGCATTGTCAAGATAAGAATTACTCTTGTCTCCCTGGGACTTATCTGCTCTCTATTTTTTTCATTCTTTTTGCCCACTTGCTTTCTGTCTGTCTGTCTGCAGGTGTTTGCATCTTGTGAGGGATCATGCTGGTCTTCCGCCTTCTTGTCAAGCAGTTTTAGAATTGCTGAAGGGGGGGGTGCCCAGATTGAGGGCTGGAACATGGATCCTTTCATTGAAGGTGGGGTGGCTGGATTGGGGGGAGGGCAGATGTGGAATTGTATTTGCTCATTGCTTCTTAGTGAAAAGAGAGGGGATGTAATAGTTTCTCTCCTCTCTTCAATGCTCCCAGCTCCCCTAAAAAAACTTTTTATACAGTTTGAATAAAATTAAAATGAGCATCGATGACACCCCTGTAGAGGGAAGGAAGTCACAATGCTAGAGGGGCATATGTATAAGTCAGTCACAAACTCTGTCTTTGTTCATTGCTTATAATAGATTAGCTTTTTTTAAGTTCCCACTAAATACATGGCGTTGTGCTAGGCTGTGAGGGTACAAACATGGAAATGAAACAGCCCCCACCCCCAAGGACCTTACATTTTATTAAGGAAGCCAACATGTGTAGAAATAAGTATAAACAGAATATAAGGGAAGGAGGGCACTAGGATCTTAGTGGATTGAGAAACCCTTCAGGTAGAAGCTGCTGTTTGAGTTGAGGCAGGAAGGAAACATTGAGAGAGAGAGGGAGAGAGGGGGAGAGAGAGAGAGGGGAAGAGAGAGAGAGAGAGAGAGAGAGAGAGAGAGAGAGAGAGAGAGAGAGAGAGAGAGAGAGAGAGAGGAAAGTAGAGGGAGAGGGAGAGAGTCTGTATGTTGTTTCCTTAACTTTAAAAATTGGAATAATAATTAATAGCACCTACAGCCCAGTGTTATGAAGATAAATGAGGTAATGATTGTAAACTGCTTTGCAAACATAAAAGTGCTACATAAAGTAAATGCTAGCTATTATGAAATGAGGGAGGAGGGAGAGTCTCTGGCCCCACTCCTGAAAATAGTAATTCTGAGGCTTGCTGACCCCTCAAAGGTTATCTTCCATCTACTTTACATGGATCTTGTGTTATACCTATTTTGGTACATGTGACTTCCTTATTAGAATATAATTGTTATCTTCCATCTGCTTTACATGTGTCTTGTTTATATATATTTTGGTATATGTTGCCTTCCCCATTAGAATGTAATCTCCTTGAGAGTAGGGGATATTTTTGCCCTTTTTGTCTCCCTAATGCTAGGTGCAGTGTCTGACACACAGAAGATATTTAATAAATGCTTATTGACAGACTGATTGAAACCTAGTAATATCATTTAGTAAAACTTTTTGAGTGATTGGCTGTACAGTTCTTAGATGAGAGAGGCAATAGGAAATGCTGTTATTTAATTTCTTAGAGCTCTAGGCAATTCTAAGAAAATAAGTTGCAAGGAGGGTGTTTATACCTACATCTAGGGTAAGCATTCTTAATTATTTTTGTATCATGGACAACTCTGGAAGTCTGGTGAGCCTATGGACCCTCTCCCAGGGTAATGCCTTAAAATGCATAAAGCATGGCACATAAAGGGAATTCATTATATTGAAATGTAGTTATCAAAATTTGTGAAAAAAAACACATAAAGCATGGCACATAAAGTGAATTCATTATATTGAAATGTAGTTATCAAAATTTTGTGGAAAAAGAAAACACCACCAAAACACTGCAGTTTCATAGATCCTCCAAGGTAAGAAGTTAGGAAAAATGGATATGCTAGCAAGAACAGTAGCTCATATTTATATAGTGCTTTAATTTTAGAAAGCACTTTACATATGTTGTCACATTTCATTCTCATTACAACCCTGGTAGGTGGGTACTAAGAAGGATTATTTCTTTCTCTTTTATAAGTCATTAGACTTATTCATGGTTACAGTTAATAGATGATTGAGGTGGAATTCAAACCCACATCCCTTCTATCTTAAATGAATGAGTAAATGAAGAATATTTTTTTTAAGACCTTAACATGTGCCAAGCATTGTGCTAATGAAAAAGTGAGATCATTCCTTTTCTCAGGGAACTTGCACCCGAATAGGGAGAGGCAACCCACATAAAAGAATGATGATGACCAGTTACTGGAGTTTTAGTCTGAGGCATTATAAGGATACTGCATGGGGCCATAAGGAAATCTATTGCCAGGCCCTTTCTAGAGCAATGGGACTATTGATTTGATTGTGGTTTCTAGTAAAAGAGCCCACAGGGTGCTGGCCTAGACCTTTTTTTTCTCTTCCTGTACTATTTCACATGGTGATCTCATTAGCTCCCATGGATTCAGTTATCATATATATGCTTATGATTCCCAAATCTACTTTTCTGGCTCTAATCTCTCTGCTGACCTGTCCAGTCTTATGTCTCCAACTGCCTATTAGATATCTCAAACTGTATATCTTATAGACATCTTAAACTCAACAAACATGTCCAAAATTGTACTCATTATATATCTCTCCCCCCCAAACCGTCACCTTATTCCAAACTATGATACCTGGCCAACCAGGTATCTTACTTTACTCCTCACTATCTCCCATACCTCCTATCCAATCTGTTGCCAAGACCTATTGATACCAACTTTTGTACCATCTCGAATATGGCCCTTTCTCTCCTTTGACATTGTCATTACTCTGGTACTGTACAGGTGCCCATCTCCTCATGCCTAGACTGTTGCAATAGCCTGCTGGTTTTACTCTACCCACTTCAGTCCATCTTCTACTTAACGGTCAAAGTAATATTTTGAAAGCACAGGAAGGTGACCATGTCAAATCCCCACTCAGGCCCCCTCCCCCCAATTTTTTTGTAAACTCTAATGGCTCCCTAACACTTTCAGAATCAAATATAAAGTCCTGTGTCTTTCATAAGTTGAAAACCTGCCTATCCCCAACCTTTCTAGTATTCTTACACTTCTACATCACATTGCCCCCCAGGTACCCTATAATCCAGTGACATTAGCCTAGTTTCTCATTTGTTCCCCATGCCTAGAATACTCTCCCTCCTCATCTCTGCCTTCTGGCCTCTTTGGCTTCATTCAAGTCCTAAGTAGCTGAGTGACACAGTCTATAGAATACAGTGTATAAGCCTGGAGTCAGGAGAACCTGAGTTCAAATGTGGCCATGACAACCCTGGGCAAGTCACTTAACCTTGTTTGCCTTAGTTTCCTCATCTCTAAAAGGAAATGCAAACTATTCCCATATTGCTGCCAGGAAAGCAGGGAATGGGGTCATAAAGAGTCAGAAATGACTGAAAAACAACAACAAAATCCTGGAGTTGGAGTCAGGAAGACCTGAGCTCAATCCTGCCCCAGATACTTACTGTGTGACACTGGCAAGGGACTTAATTTCTCTCAGCCTCAGTACTCTCATTAGTAAAATGGGTATAATAATAACACCTCCCTCACAATGGTTCTTGTGTATGTGTGGGGGGGGCTATCAAATGAGATTTATATATATAAAGTAATTTATAAACCTTAAAGCTAGCTAGCTGTCATTATTACGATGGAGACAACAACAAACTTAAAACAGTTCCTGTCTAAAAGAGCACACTTTCTCTTGCAGAGGTACAATATATACATGAATAAAGTATAATTAAATTACCAGGTATAAGTCAGACAGAGTTCTAGGAAAAACAAAAACTGAGATGGGAGAAATCGCTACCAATTGAGGGACACCAGGGATGGCTTCATGGAGGAGGTAGTACCTGAGCCTAGAGGGAATGCATTCCAGTTATGATGTGAACTCATAGAGGCCATGGTTAGAAAATCTTGTGGAATCCAGTTTTGGCTAGAATGTCTAATATATGAAGGGGAAAATAGTGTGAAATTATACTAGAGAGGTGTAGAGGGCCTTTTAGTGCTAGGCAGAGTAGTTTGTGTTTAACGATTTCAGAGGCAATAGGAAACCCCAGAAAATTTCTTTTTTGCTGAGGTAATATTTTGCCAATTCCATGATTGGAGACAGGATGGACTGAAAACAAGGAGATCGCTTAGGACGTTATGATAACAGCTTAGTGAATAGTATAATTTAAATAAAGGTGGTGAGGGACCTGGCTTAGGATAGTGACTCTGTATTCAAAGAATAGTGTGAAGCTCGGATCAACAATTTATTTGATATGGGAGAGGGAAGAGGTAATGATGACCTTAGGTTATGAACTTGTACTGGGAAGATGGTGCTATGTTGGTACCATAAGATCTCTGAGATCTTTCCATCTTTAATGATCTATAACTCTTCTGTGTGCGTGTGCATGTATATGTGGGAACATATACTTATGTGTGTGAATACATGCTGGTACAAATTATTTCATTAAAATAAATTAATAAGTAGTTGAGTATAAATAATAATTGACATTTATATAGAGCTTTAAGTTTTACAAAGTGCCTTGTAGACATTAGCTCATTTTATTTGGTTATGTATATGTTTATATGAGTGTAGATACATTAAGCAGAGGGTGGATAATGACCTGTCAGATATATTGGATAAAGGATTCCTATGTTGGGCTGGACAGTGTAACACTAGAGTTTTATGGAGCATATGCATATTTTAAAAGACTCCAGATTTTATCTGTGTGGGGACTATATAGATTATAAATTCCTGGAAGGGGCTGTTTAATTTTTTTCTCTATTGCTCAAGCAATTAGGGTAGTACCTGGCATAGAGGAGGTACTTATAGCTTATTGATTGATTTACACATCCAAACCTTCTATACCTTAATTCATGATTATAAATACTTTCTGTAGACAGGTAAAATTTTCTTCTGATGGAGCCTTTTAGATAACATTCATACTTTCTCTATGTAGCCCAGTCTGACTCTAGATTTGTACTTAAACTCTGACTTAAGAGGATATTTTAGTTTGTACTACGTTAGCAATTCCTTCCTGAATCTAGTGTTGACATCAGTGGTGCATAGGTAAATGTTTAACAACTAGATCTATTGGGGGGAAAATACACTTGATCCACTTTTAATTTTAATTAATCCACATTATTAACATTTTCTTTATCACTTTCTTAAGTCTTGAAAATCAGCGAATTGATAAATTAAGCCCCGATGGGTAGTGTTGCTGATTTCCAAACTCTAAATCTCACGCTGAAAATTTGACAATTGACCCTTGTAGGCCAGTTCAAAGTCTTGCTTATGTTTCTACCACCTTGAACTACTGGAGTAGCCCTTTGGTGTAAGATTTGGTGTATTTGTATTTGGAATCATACATACTCTCTGATAAAGTAACACTCTTCTCCTTACTATTCCTAGGAAAATACTCTCCATTTCCTGACTCTGGGCATTTATTTTCACTGGCAATCTCTCATCCCTGGAATGCTCTTTCCCTCTTCAGCTCTGTCTCCTGGCTTCTCTGGCATCCTTCAAGGCCCACCTAAAATCCACCTTCCACAGGGAAGCGTTTTTGGGTCCTTAATTCTAGAGCTGTCCCTCTGCTAATGTCCCCTTTTTATCCTGTCTATAGCTTGCTTTACTTAGTAGTTTGTAGGTTGTCTCTTCCAATAGACTCTGAACCCCTTGAGGGCAGCGACTGGCTTTTGCTTAGCTTGGTATCCTCAAGTGCCATTACACCACTTTCATTGCCATTTCTCTCGGAGAGGGCAAGGTCATTGGCAGAGTACCCATATGGATTGAGAGTTAACTTTGTACAGATGAAAAGGATTGACTAGAAACTGTATCCTCAACCTTGACTATGTGTCATAGCATCATAGAAATAAAACTGGAAGGGCCCTTAAAAGCCTTCTAATCCACCTTACTCATAAGATGAGAAAATTGAGGCCGTGGGAAGTTGTAGCTTTCCCATGGTTACAGAGGTGGTATGTAGCATAATGGGGATTTCAACCTGGATTTTCTGACTCAAGAGACAGGACTCTTTTCATTGTAACTCTTTGCTTCCTGCAAATATAAGTAATGGTAGGAATTGGGCATGAATGTGTGGGTAATTGTGAGTGAACTACCATTATCATTTAGGGGAGAGGGGAATATGCATGCCCTCCCTGTAATAGATTGGTGGGATTGTTCAATGTTTATATCAGGAAAGGTTTCAGCATCATTATAATAATGGTATGACAAAATTACAATAATTGTAATATAACAAAGGAATAAACACTGCTTATTCCTTGTAGTCTGCTTTCTTTTGGGCTTTGAGTAAAATTTTCAGTTTGATTGGATTCCTTCCAACCAGATTACTAGATGTATCTGTTGTTTACAGCTTGGTTTTATGTTATGTTTAATTAACTGAAACCAATCTTGAAGGTTACTGAAAATGACCTTGTGTTATATCAAACCCTTCTGTGTTTCCGAGTGCATTCTCCTACAGAATTCTGTCTGGCAAGTAATAAATTTACCGTGCTTCTAAACCCTCCCACTCAGTTATGAACAGTCAGTCTTCTTTATTACTTGTATCTAATTGTAAACACACCCACTTCAGAAGTACAACACAAGCCAAATTTTTTTTTAATCCTTGCAGACCTCAGTTTTGTCACAGTTAAGAAACAAGGGGCCGTTGTCTTGTTTCTTCTTTCTAACTGCCTTGTTTGTGTTAACTGTCTGCTCAGGATGCTTGCCTATATGGTTAGTACTAAAGCAGGTGGGTTTTCTTGTCTTAGCTGGTGGTAGGAACAGCACTCAGGAGAAGAGTAAGTCTGAGGAGGGCTTCTGTGTGTCTCTTTCTTTACTTTCTCAATTTTGGACACCACCAAATCTAGAATTTGTTCTCTTGCCTCTGAATCTACCACTTCAGGATGATGAATCCTCTCCTAGCCTCATCTCTGGCCATCTATTATGTTAGGAAGTCAGAAGCTAGCAGAGGTTAAAGTAACATGGGAAAAAATGACCACCACCTACCCATTCACAATTTTATTCCATACAGAAGCAAGTGTTTGTAAGGTGAAGGCAGCAGAAAGGAACTGCACTGTTTGTCCAGTTTTTTCCGACTTCCCTTTCCAGATTAAAGCAAACTGATTTTTAAAAATGATTTTTGGGGAAAGCATATGTATATACAGTGTTGCTTTAAAATATTGAGGAAATTCATAGTATCCTAGGATACAGAGCTAGATGGGATAGTAGAGACCTGGGGTTCTTCTCCTGGAATCCAGGAACTTGTATGAAAAAAAAAATTTATAACTGTTTTAAAATAAATGGTTTCCTTTGTAGTCCTGTGCACTTCATTTTATTCATTTAAAAACATTACTCTAAAAAGGGTCCATAGGCTCAATAGATTGTCAAAGGGTTCCATGTTACAAAGAAAGTAAAAAAGCCCTGTTCTAGTTCAACCACAAACCCAGGTCCCCTTTATTCATTGTGTAGGTCCAAATTGATAGACTTTTGTTTTTTACTTCTAAATGATTAGAAAAGTTAAAAAAAATGTAGAAAACACTGAGAACATTCTTACATCCTTGCTTTTATTTTTTCTTTACACATCTGATTTATTTTCTGCCTAGGGCCTAGGAGGGTTTCCTCAGGCTGCCTTAAGTGTAGGAGGGTTAACTCTTGCTATTTCTTTCTGCTACCATTTTACTATGTTTTCATTGGGAATATTTGCATTTCTGGCTTGATGATGTGGATAAAACGCTGTATTTGGCGTCAGTAGGTCTAGATTCAAATCCTGTTTCAGACACTTACTGTGTGAGAACAGATATAATCCTCAGCCTCTCCCAACCTGTTTTCTTATCTAAAAATGGGAATAATAGTACTTGCAATGCTTCTCCCAGGACTGTTTTGAGGAAAGCACTTTGTAAAGCTTAAGATGCTATACAAATATGAATTATTGATATTATTATTAGAAAATGACTTTCTGGTAATCTTTAAAATCATGATTCACCTGCCACTGGAACTAATGTTTATCTTGGGCAAATTTCTTTCACATTCTGAGTCTGACTTTTCTCATCTGTAACATGAAAAGGTTGGATTAGACAGAATGGACAAAGTGTTGTATTTGGAGTCAGTTATACCTGAATTTGAATCTTTCCTCAAACATTTACTAACCATGTGACCCTCAGAAAGTTATTTAAACATTCTTAGCCTCAGTTTCTTCCTCTGTAAAATGGATATGATGATAGCACTTATTTTCCAAGGATAATTGTGAGGGCCAAATGAAATAATATTTGCAAAGCATTTCACAAACCTTGAAGAGCCATTTTGTTGTGCGGTCATTTTTCAGTCATGTCCGACTCTGTGACCCCATTTGGGATTTTGTCAGCAAAGATATTGGTTAATAATTTCCTTCTCTGAATCATTTTACAGATAAGAAAACTTAGGCAAACAGGGTTAGGTGACTTGCCTGGAGTCACACAGTTAGTTTCTGGGACCAGATTTGAACTCAGAGCATGAGTCTTCCTGTTCCAGGCCTGGTACTCTATCCATTATATCACCTACCTGCCTTTAAAAAGTTATATAAATGTTAAAAATTGCTGCTGTTATTGTTATAAGCTAAAAGAGATCATAGAGGTGATGTATACAACCCTCTCATTTTACAGATGAGATTATGGCCCAGAAATGACTTATGCAAGAACACAAGTAATCAAGTCAAGATTTGAACTGAGGTCCTCCGATTGCACATCCATAGCTCCTTTCACTGCTCCACACTACTGCCCTGGAATTGATTTCCAAGGACTCTTCCAGCTCAGACCATACCAAAGACGTTGCAAATATACTCTATTAGTTGTACTGTAATGAGGCACGGTGGATAGAGTGCTGAGTCTGGAGACAGGGAGATTCATGTTTGTGAGTTTAAATTTAGTTTCAAATACTTACTAGCTATGTGACCCTTGGGCAAGTCACTTAACCCTGTTTGCCTCAGTTTCCTTATTTGTAAAATGTGATCTGGAGAAGAAAAGAGCAAACTGCTCCAGTATCTCTGTCAAGAAAACTCCCAAAATGGGGCCGCAAAGAGTCGGACACAACTGAAAACAGTACTATAATGAATGAGCAATGTCCAAAAAAAGAAGTGAAGGAACAAAAGTTTTCCTAGTTTGAATCTTTTCTATTCCCGAGCCCTTTCTTTAACCCCAGATTCTTGAAGTGTTTCTGCCCAGCCTTTCTGGGATTTTTTTTTTTTCTTCCTGGGAGAAGCTTTTATGCTGAATTTTAGTAACAGTGCTGGATTCCTCCTTGAAGGGTTTGTCACAGTAGCAAAAATACTTGCAATATTTTCTTAAAAAAAAAAAAACCCAAACCAAACAAACAAAACTCTTGTATGTGGGCTGACATTTACTGATGGCTGCGCAGTTGGGCAGTGTGGGTATTGGATTTGTGGTTGCCAGCTGGAAGACAGATTCCAAATGAGTAACAGAGTTGTTTCATTTTGCTTTTGAAGTAATCTATCTTGTCATACGAATCTGGCCTGAGCCAAGTGATAACAAGCCACTAGGTAGCCTGAGGCTTCCTTCTCGGGAACCTAATTAAAAGTGTTGTGACCTGTATTTCCCAAGCAGGACAATGATGTCAACTTGGACCTGTCACTGAAAATGATCATAGCTCCCTTTTTATATATTGTACTTAGAGCACAGGCTAAGTGACTCACATTCCTGCCTTGAATGGATCAGAGTCTCCTGGGAAAGGTAGAGCTAGAAGCCAGATATTTCAGGTTCCCATTTCAGGACCTCCCTACTGTGTCAAAGTGCAAATGAGACATGACTCTTTGTAAAACTGATGGACCCATCTCAGAAGGAAGACCTGAGATAAATCCTGCCACAGATAATACTAATTGTGTGACCCTAGACAAGTTGCTTAACCTCTATTTACTTCAGTTTCCTTACTTGTAAAATGGGGATGATAATATTAGTACAAACCTCCCAGGGTTGTTGTGATCATCAAATAGGATATTTGTAAAGTGCTTTGCAAATTTTAAAGCCCTACATAAAGAGAGAGAGAGAGAGAGAGAGAGAGAGAGAGAGAGAGAGAGAGA
>NW_027187351.1:6428087-6472702 GCF_028583685.1 Petaurus breviceps papuanus
ACAAGTATAGACTAATAAAATAGAAAAGACAAAAATAAGGGAGGGAGAAGAGGGGAGGGAAGAGAAGAAAGTGGGAAGAAGGGAGCGGGGGTAGGGAGGAAAGAGAGAGAGAGAGAGAGAGAGAGAGTGTGTACGTACATAAAGGTAGCTATTAAGAACTGTGCTGGAAAAATTTTATTACTTATTGTTTTCAATGAATAATGAGGGTTGGGGAGTGTTTTTGTTTGGCGTTTTGCTTGTAGAGGTTCAAATTGAAGATCTTTGCTCCAGACCAGTTACTAAACTTTTGATTCTGGAATCTATCCAATTTGTCAAATGCATGGCGATTGATATTCCTCCCTACCTGCCATCAAATACATATGGCTGTTGAGAGAATAAACAGACATCATCATTATCTTTTAGTCATATACTTTCCCAGTATTTCCTGAACAT
This sequence comes from Petaurus breviceps papuanus, assembly GCF_028583685.1. NCBI lineage: Eukaryota > Metazoa > Chordata > Mammalia > Diprotodontia > Petauridae > Petaurus > Petaurus breviceps. The sequence goes on from NW_027187351.1 coordinate 6,428,520, forward strand.
ACTGTATGTGAATGATGTCAGCTACTTGTGAATTTTACTCAGAATAAAATTTAGATTTTAAATGGAAGTAAGCATTTTTGTTTAGGATTGTTGGGAGGAAAGCTTTTTGGAAACCTTTAAACTCAATATAAATTTAAGCAGTAATGATAATAATTATCACCATCATTTTCTTTTCCAATGAATTCCATCCAGGTCCTTAACCCTTTCCTTTGGGTATTCTATCACTAACTATGATCTATAAGATAACCAAAGATTTATAATTGATCTATCCTATAGAGGCCTGGAAATGGTATGGTCCTTAAAGACAGATTCCTGGGTACAATATAATTGGCATTTTGAGTTCTTCTTGTCTTTTGGGTCCTTTGGGAAGGATAGAAATGTACCTTTAAAGCCTCGCCTCTCCTTCTAGCCCTCAAAGGTGAGCTTGGTAAGGGGAATTTTCAGAAGGGTGTGCCAAGTCAGAAGTAGATAAGATAAAGATTAGAGAAAAGAGGAGGAGTAAACAAATTAGGAGACTTCTTAGCCTGACCTGAGATCAGATATTTTCACATGGCTTTGCTTGTGTGGAATTATGCCAAGGCTGCTTACTCTTGAGACTTCCCCTCCAGAGCCAAGTAGGATCAGAAGAAAGTACAATATAAGGCAAAGCTTCTTAAGCTTTTTGGGGGTCATAGGCCCCTTTGGCAGTCTGGTAAATCCTGTGAACCCCTTTCTCAAAATAATGTTTTTAAATGCATAAAATAAATATGTGGGATTATAAAGGTAACCAATTATATTGAAATAGTTTTTTTTTTTAAGTTTATGAACTTCAGGTTAAGATCCCCAGTAGAGTTAGTGAGGCATGGACAAATTTAAAACAAAAGGTTCCATGAAGATTATATTTTATGATTGCCTAAGCTTTGATTGGTTGTATTTGAAGGTTCAGATCTGTGCTCTGACACTTAGTACCTGTATGACCCTGGGGCAAGTCACTTCCCTTTCCTGTCCTCAGTTTTCTCATCTATAAAACAGATGGTCTCCTAGATCCTTTCTAGATCCCTTGATAGAATGTAAACTCCTTGAGGGCAGGGTTTAGTTGTCTTTATGTTCCCAGTGCCTAGTGCCTGGCATATAGTAGGTGACTAATAGATGTTTGGTTGTAGATTAATTAATGCCAACTCTAAATCCTATTATTTTATTCATTTTCCCAATGTCGAAAATCACCTCCACATACACACCTACTCTCCCCCAAACAAGTATCTTTTTCTAAGAAAGAGAGATTTGAGAAATTGGTAGTAGCTCAACTTTTTTGTTTCCTATACCTTAAGGACACTTACTTCTTTTGGGGATAAAATAGTAAATGGGTAGGCAGTCTTATTTTTTTCTTGTGGTACAGTGAAAAGAGCATCTGGTTGGGAGTAAGAGGTCCTGGATTCAATTCCCACCTCTGTCATCACCTTTCTGACCTTGGGAAAGTCACTTAACCTAGAGTGGTCTTAGTTTTCTTGTCTTATTTTACAAGGAAGAAAACTAAGACTTTATTAGGTTAAGTAAGTTTCCCAAAGTCACAAAAGTGATGGCAGAGGTGGAATTTGAACCCAGGAAATAGGATAGGGGCACATTGGATAGAGTGCTGGGCTTGGAGTCAGGAAAAACCGTCCTCCTAGGTTCAAATCTGGCCTCAGACACTTACTAGCTATGTGACTGAGGGCAAGTCACTGTTTGCCTCAGTTTCCTTGTCGGTAAAATGATCTGGAAAGGGAAATGGTAAACTTTTCTGTAAAGAAAACCCCAGATGGGGTCACAAAGAATTGGACACAACTGAAAAAACAACTGCAAGATCTGCAGGGCAGATGATGAAACTGTATCTTTTTATTAAAAATAGGCAACAGGGGGTAGCTAGGTGGCGCAGTAAGTAGAGCACTGGCCCTAGAGCCAGGAGGACCTGATTTCAAATTTGCCCTAAGACACTTAACACTTACTAGCTGTGTGACCTTGAGCAAGTCACTTAACCCCAATTGCCCTGCCTTCTCCCCTCCAAAAAAAGCAAAAAAATAAAAATAGGCAACAGATCACTCGCTGAATGAAAGCTGGGAGCACGTGCTGTATCTTGAGTAAGGAAGACCTGATTTCAAATGTGACCTTGATGCTTATTTTGTGACCCTAGACAAGTCAAGTAATCTATGTCAGCCTCAGGTTCCTCATCTGTATAATGGGGATCATAATAGCACCTACTTTCTAGGATTGTTGTGACCATAAATTGAGATCATATTTATTAAAGAACTTTCCAAACCTTAAAGTGCTGTATGCTAGCTGTTGTTATTATTAACCATCCAGTGCCTTGTTGCTTAGAAGATAGAAGGAAGAGATAGATGGGGATAGCTTGTTAGGAGGGTGGGGCTCCTGATGATTGGCAGAGAACTGTGAATTCACTGTTTATTATTTTTCTTCCTAACTCTAACACCTGAGAACCAGTTGGAGCCAATTGGGCTAAAACATGAAAATATAGTTAGGCGTAAGATTAAAAAATGAAGTGCTTAGCAGATAAATATGACAAAGTATACCTACAGGGTTGTTCTGTGGAACATATTTGATAAACATTAAAACACTATGTAAATGTGAATTCACAGAATCATTTTTTTTTGCAGTCTTTTTTCAGTTGTGTCTGACTTTTTGTGACCCTATTTGGGGTTTTCTTGGCAAAGATAATAGAGTGGTTTGCCATTTCCTTCTCCAGCTCATTTTACAGATGAGGAAACTGAGGCAAACAGGGTTAAGTGACTTGCCCAGGGTCACATAACTACTACGTGTCTGAAGTTGGATTCAAACTAAGGTCTTCCTGACTCCAGATCCAGCGTTCCATCTACTACCTGTTGCTGTTGTGGTTGATTTGTTTTTAGTCATGTCTGACTCTTTTTGATCCCCTTTAGGGATTTTCTTGTTGAACATAGCAGAATGGTTTACTATTTCCCTCTCCAGCTCATTGTATAGATGAAGAAACTATCACCTAGATCCTTATAAATAAGTAGATAGAGACTATATGCAAAATAAGTACTTGGGATATATTTATATATCCCAAATACAAATACTAATTCTGGGAGAGAGAATACTCCCTCACATCTGCTCTGTATGTTTGTAGTTACCTGTTTAGAAGTTTTATCTTCTCTCATTGAATGTACACTTCTAGCAGGGAATGTAACTTTGTCCTTATTTGTGTCCCCGCTCTTTGCCTTTGTGCTGACTGATCCACATGCCAAGAATACTCTTTCTTTTTTCTCTGTCTAATTTCCCCGACTTCTTTCAAGACAACTCAAATCCCACCTTCTGCAGAATGTCTTTCTTGATTCAACTGTCTCCTAGGGTCAGGTGGATGGCACAGTGGATAGAGTGTCAGGTGCAGAGTCAGGAAGACTTGAGTTGAAATCCAGCCTCAGACACTTTACTAGTTATGTGACCCTGGGCAACTCATTTTACCCTGTTTGCCTTAGTTTCTTCATCTGTAAAATGAGCTGGAGAAGGAAAGGGCAAATTAATCCAGTATCTTTGCCAAGAAAACCCCAAATGGTGTTATAAAGAGTTGGACATGATTGAAAAAGAATGTCTACTTGTGCCTTCCTCTTTGAGGTTACTGTCTAGTTGGTTTGTATCATGTTTATACTTGTATAGATAAATGTTATTTCCCTCATTAGAAAGTGAACTCCTTGAGGGCAGGGATTGGTTTTTGCATGTTTTTGTATTCTCAGTGCCCAATGCCTAGCACATAGTAAGCACTTAATAAATGCGAGGTGACTGACTAGTATGTACCTAATAAATACTTGATTGTTAATTGATTGACAAGAGTTGAAAGGATCCATAAAGACTTTATATAGAAGGTGATACTTGAGATGAGATTATTGAAAGGAAATCAGGAGTCTCAGAGGCAGAGATGAGAAGGGAGGACATTCCAGGCAGCGCACACAAAAGTGCAAGGGAGATGGAGAGTCATGTAGGAAGACCAATAAGACCCATTTGGAAAGGTAGGTTGGGGAAGAGTTCATCTTCCTGTTTGGCCTCCTGTGAAAACTGGTTTGTTGATTTTTCCTTTTAATACATGGCTTCTTGAAGTCTTGAAATACACTATTCCAGTTATAGTTTTACTAGGGCCAAATACAATAGAACTATTACTTTACTTTTTCTCTACCGTATGCTTCTCTTACTACAATCTAATGTTAGGCATTATTTCATTGATTTGTTTGGCTTTCATGACAGGCACTGTCCCAGAATGGATAGAGAGCTGGCCTTGGAACCAGGACGTTGGTGCAGGTCTTTCCTCTGACACAGAATGACTATTTTGCCTTGGGCAAATCATTTAACATCTCACCTACTGTGGTTGAGGGGGTTCCAAATGTCAATGAAATCATAGCCCAGGCCCTATTCATCTCATGCTTATGATGTTACTTGTACATGGATTATCTTTGCAGATATAGTGTTCACTATTGGTGCCCACAGGCATTAAACCATTGCCTTTAGGATCATCTACAGCTTTGATTTCATTTTAAAAAGCACTGAATTTAAAAAGGATATAGTATTCAACATCCTTCCCTTGGTCATCCTAATAAAGTTATAAATATGCCCATACCCCTAATTAGTAACCACTAATCATTTATTGGTAATGACTAAATGTGAAGCATAATGCCTTTGTAAGGTCAACAAACCCCCTTAGTACTTGCCCTGAAACTTCAACTGTCTATGATACTTGTTTGATAGGTACTTTTTATTTGTGTGCTTGTTTATTTACTTCAGTGCACTGGCCATTTATTAAATGTCAACTGTGTACAGAGCATTGTATGTAGAACACTGTGTGAGATGTTGGGGCAAGTATACCATTTAGATGAGAAAAAGGTCCCTGACTTTTATGGTCCTTATAATCTAATAGAGCAGTTCTTAAACTTTTTGGTCTTGGGACCACTACTGCTAAAAAATTATCGAGGACCTTTCAAAGAGCTTTGTTTCTGTCTATTATATTTACTGTGTTAGAATTTAAAACCTCAACCCCTCTTAATTCCAGTGCCTTCCCTCTTAATTATTTCCTATTTATCCTGTGTATAGCTTGCTTTGTATATATTTATTTGTATATATATCATCTTCCCCATTAGATTGTAAGCTCCTTGAAAACAGGGATGTCTTTTGCCTCTATTTGTATTCCCAGTGCTTAGAACAGTGCCTGGCACATAGTAGCTTCTTAAAAATGTTTACTATAAGATACCTTAGCAACATCATGAAAATAGTTTTGACCTCTCTGAACCCCTGAAAGAGTCTTGGGGATTCCAGGGGTCCTCAGACCACAATCTAAGAACCTCTGATCTAGTATGCCATTCCTTAAGAGGTCAAGGGAGGAAGCTGGGAAATAGGATTTATTGTTGTTGTTAAAGCAGAAGCCAGAAAGGAAACATGATTTGTATGTATGATTTTATGGGATATAAGGAAAGGAAATAATAAGGAAAATAGTTAGCACTTGAAAGGATTAGAGTTTTATTGAAAGGGGGAATGATATCAGCAATTTCTGTTTTCTACTCTCATTTTATTAACTCTGCCTATCCTAAGGGGTGTAACAGATTCATAGTCATTGAGTAATCAGGAACCTCATAGATAATCTAGCCTCGTAGGATTTTAGAGGTGATTGTTTAGTCTAACACCTCCATTTTAGAAATGAAAGTAAAATCTCACATTTATAAAGGGCTTTAAGGTTTGCAAAGCATTTCATATACATTACTTCATTTGGTCCTCAAAATAATTCTGTAAAATAGGAGCCATTATCATCCTCATTTTACTGACTAGGAAACTAAAACTAAGGTGCCTTAGGGCCATGCAACAATTTTTTGAGTTGGCATTTGAACCTCAGTCCTCCTGACTCCCAAGTCTAGTATCCTTCTGTACCATTCTGTCTCTCTCAAAAGCCCAGAGAGAAACTTGCACAAGGTCACACACATTATTTGCATTCAGGTCATGGGATCATAGAATATAGCATCTAACTTGGAAGAGACCTTCTTCTAGTCTGTCCTGTATGTCAGGCAGGAACCCATTTGACAATATCACAAACCAATAGTCATCCAGCCATCACTGGTGGGGGTTGGGTGGAGCCATCAGTGATGGCCAACTTGTTGACTTCTATGGCATCCCATTCCACTTTTGAAGTGCTCTATGCATTAGGAAGATTGTCTTAGTAGGTTTCATGATTTCTGCTCTGCTTTTCCAGTACACCATGATGTCGTCTTTCTCTTTAGTTAGTATTCTAAGGTTCCTTCCTCTCTCTATTTTGTTTGAAACATGGCTGTTGTTATTCCAAGTCTAGGGATCCTTTTACCTCCAGATGTTCCTATCTAGTTCACTCTGCACCTGAAGCATAAATCTCCTTTACAACATTTCTTCCAAGTTGTCACCAGCTTCTCTGCCACCCATTATGGCTTTCTTGCTACTCCTCCCACACAGCACTCCATCTCCCATCTCTGCACCTTTGTAGTGGCTGTCCATCCAGCCTGGAATGAGTTCACCACAATTCTGCCATCAAAGAAAACTCAAACACCTTCCTTATCCATGAAGATTTTTCTGATCATCTCTCTAGATATAAGCCTTTCCATCTCCTACCCCCATTTTTCCTTATAGTCATTTTGTACCTGTTTTGGAAGTGTTTATTTACGTGTATATTTCTCTCAATAGAATGTAAACTTGAGGTCATGGACTGTTTCATTTTTATGTTTGTGTCCATAGCGTATGGCCTTGTGCCTAGAACATTTCAGATTATAATAAATGCTTGTTTGCTTATTGATTGATTGGGTAAGTTGGGGAAAACTCATTCTACCACCCAAGGCAGCTCATTCTGTTTTTAGACAACTCAAATGGTTAGGCAGGTTTTCCTTATCTTGAGCTGAAATCTGCCTCACTGTAACTTCCCAGCATTGGCCTATGATCTGCCTCTGGGACCAGGAAGAACAAGTCTTAACTCTCTAAACCCCTTGACCATTTTTTCCCTCCATTTGTATCCCCAGGCCCTAATTCAGTGTCTTGGACACACTGTTGGCACTTAGTAAAACATTTGTCACATTATTATATGTATGGGCCAGCAGCTACCAATGCTATGATAATTGATGTCTGGAAGTTGACAGATAAATGATTAATGTATTTCCAATAAAGAACAAAGTGTGACTGGATTTTTTTTTTATTCTTTAATTTTTTTAAAAGCAATCAGGGTTAAGTAACTTGGTCAAGGTTACACGGCCAGTTATTTCTGGGTGTGGTGCTAATTATCTGAGCCCAGATTTGATCCCTAGGACATCCCGACACTGGGGCTGGTGCTCTTACTTGCTGTGCTACCTGACCACCCCAAAAATATGTAGGCATTTATTTTTTTTCCTTTTAAAGGGAAATTGGGGTTAAGTCACTTGCCCAAGGTTACACGGCTAGTTTTTTTGTGTGGGTGTTAAGTGTCTGAGGTCGGAACTGAACTCCGGTCCTCCTGACTTCCAGGCCTCCTGACTCCAGAGCCAAGCTTTACTCACTGCGCCACCTAGCCACCCTGACAGGATATTTTAAATAGTATCCAGACTTATGTGGATGTGTGCTCCCATAAAGAAGAGTCGGTTAGGGAGGCTGTGTACTCAGTCCTCAGCCCTTCGCATAGCCCCTGACTTGTACTAAAGTGTTAAATACATTGTTGTGGACTGACTTACTGCTTATTTTAGTGATGGTGACAATGCTCAGAACATTTTTGGAATTTCTCATTTGGAGTTGCCTATGGTGTGTATATATAGACTTTTGAATAGCCCTGACAAATCTGCATTCTTTGGAGGTATAATTTTTTATTAAAGCCAGAAATTAAGTCAACAAATGTTTATTAAGCACCTGGTCATGAAGGGCAGCTAGGTGGCACAGTGGATAGAGTACTGGGTCTCAAATCACGAAGACCTGAGTTCAAATCCACCTCTATCATTACTTTTGTAACTTTGGGAAATCACTTGACCTTGAGTGGTCTTAGTTTTTTTCCTTGTAAAATAAGACAAGAAAACTAAGACTTTTCTATGTTAAGATACTCACTTGGTCACTGTGTGAGCCTGGGCAAATTTCTTAACTCTGTTTACCTCAGTTTTGTCATCTGTAAAATGAGCTGGAGAAGGAAATGGTAAACTACTCCAATGTCTTGGCCAAGGAAACCCCAAAGAGGGGCTTGAAGAGTCAGACACAGCAAATGACTGAACAACAGAATATGAAGGGCCTTAAAAGCCTAACAGGATTTTATATTTGGAAGTAATAGGGAGTCATTGAAGTTTATTGGCTAGGGAGGATGACATGGTCAAAACTACACTTTAGGAAAAATCAATTTGACAACCAAAGGAGAGATGAAATGGAGTTGGGGAGACAGGAAGACCAACCAACAGACTATTATTGTAGTCTAGGCCTGATGTGATATGATGAGGGTGTGTACCAGAGTGGTTGCAGTGTTAGAGGAGAGAAGGAGGTGAGAGATGTTAGGAAGGTATTTGGAGTCATATTTAAAGAATAATAACGTGGATATTTGAGTAATAAAAACACGCACTCTCTTTGTTTTGATGTGAGTCTATGTCTATGCATTAGAAATGGGCTGCAAAGGTATTTTCAAAAGGGAAGTTCCAAAAATATTTGTTTATCCATAGCATTCATTCATTCAAAATCCAGTAAGCATCTCATAAAGGAGCTCCTAAGTGCCAGGTTCTGGCACTGATAACAGAGAGGTGAACAGTAGTAAGCTCTCAGGCTTACAGTCTATTAAGAAGAAATAAAGTAAACACAGGTTAGTCAGTACAAAAATAAAAAATAATTTTGGGGGTGGGGAGTTAAAAGGACCTTCATATTTGACAGCATCATTGGTTTAAATATATAGTCTCTCAGACTATTGTTTATGAAAAAAACTTTGGCCAAGTATTAAAAACAACAACAAAATCTGTTTAATTACCCTGTAATCATATCAGTATCAATGTTGTCTCTTAGAGATATGAGATCTCAGGTAGTACACAGCAAAACTGGGATACTGAAACACATTTTAAAATCCTGTCTTATCAGCTGAATCTCTGTCTAACAATTGCAATTTGTGGTTTTGTGGCTTTTTTGTTTAACTTCCCAGATACCTTTGGCATTTCAATAATGCAGGCTTCCTTTTCACAGTATAAATTGTGTCAATTTTTGCTGTCCAAGAGGGAAAGAAACATTTTTAGCTCTTGAATCATTTAGGCCACTAGAGCAGATGTTTGCAGAGACAAGAATTTTCATATCTAATTTAGACGATTGTAAACATATTGAGCCAAAAGGTAGATGATACTACCAAATATAGTCATACTGTGGAATCACATGTCCTTATGCCCAAGATTGTTAGGGATTCTAGAGCTGCTGCATTTTAATTTTTAGTTAATTTATTTTTGTTTTTTTGGAGGGGGGGGAGAGGCAGGGCATTTGGGGTTAAGTGACTTGCCCAAGGTCACATGGCTAGCAAGTGTTAAGTGTCTGAGGATGGATCCGAACTCAGGTCCTCCTGACTCCAGGGCCAGTGCTCTGTTCATTGTGCCATCTAGCCACCCCAAGCTGCTGCATTTTTAACATGAGAAATTAAGGATGTTCTAGAGAAGATGTTCTTGGACGTGAGTCAAGTCAACAAACATTTAAGTGCCCTTCAATGTGTCAGGCACTATGCTAAGTGCCAGGGATACAAAGAAAGATAAAAAACAAGCCCTGTTCTCAAGGAACTCAAGGCAGCTAGGTGGTACAGTAGATAGAGTGCCAGGCCTGGAATCAGGAGGGCTCATCTTCCTGAGTTCAAATCCAGCCTCAGACCCTTACTAGTTGTATGACCCTGGACAAGTCACTTAACCCTGTTTTCCTCCATTTCCTCCTCTGTAAAATTAGCTGGAGAAGGAAATGGCAAACCACTGCAGTGTCTTTTCCAAGAAAACCCCAAATGGGGTCATGAAGAGTTGGATGCAACTGAAACAATTGAACAATAAACCTCAAGGAGTTTCTGCTCTATGGGGGGGGGGGGGAGGAGTTAGTATTTTTTTGTGTCATGCACCCCTCTGATAACCTAGTGAAACACCTTTTCGAAATCATGTTTTCAAATGAATAAAATAAAACACATTGAATTACAGAGTAAATCAGTTCTGTCAGAATATCTATCTATCTATCTATTTATCTATCTAGCTAACTATCAACTTTAAAACCAAGTTCACAGACTCAAGGTTAAGATCTTCTACTCAAAAGCAGACCTGCACAACTTGGCAGTAATTAAAATAGGCTATACTTTGTTTGGAGTGCAGATAGGTTTTTGGTGCCTCACTTTTCAAGTAAAGGTATAATTAGTGATTAAATTATTTTGCAAATAAACCATATTTTAAAAAAGGAAAATTTCAATTACTATCAATTATACTTATTACTTAAGATTTTTATTTATCATGAAGTTACATTAAAATAAAAAAAATTACTTTGCGAAGTGTTATAAGTCTTAATACATTTTTTAGGTTTTCTTACTATTTACATTTAGTAACCAAAAGCACAGGGAAACGATACTATTCTGGCTTCTCTCAGACTAGAGACTGACAATGGTTGTTTGCTACAGGTCATGTGACAAACAGGAGACAGTGGGCAGTGATAACCCACCCACCAAGTTACATGACGGGCACATTAGTGACTAGATTAAGTGGGAATGGACAAAGCATTCATTGCATCTTTACTGTTTTTTACACCTTCTACATTTTTCGCAAGCTGCCTGAAATCCTTTGCTGGGTTGCAAGCTGCCTATGGGTTCGTTGTGCAGGCCTGCTCTATAGAATAATTTAAAAATATTTGCTATTATTCTTATTTATTGTTTTAATGTTTAGAAATGACTTATCTCATTAGATCCTTAGAGTAAACCTTTAAGGTAGATACCATAAGCATTATTACTGCTCGTTATATAGGGATGATCTTCAGATTAAGGAAACTCAGATTCAGAGAGGTTAATGAATAATACAACAGCCTGCAGTAGACTGCCATTTAAATATAGGTCTTCAGACTCCCCAGTCTTGCACATATTAGACATTAAATGAGTATTTGTCCAAATTGTTGAAGGTGAGTTTTCTTTCCACTGCATCATACAGCTTTGATAGTAAAGAAGAATCCTTATCAGAAATCTAATTTCCAGAGAGAGGCATTAACCCTTGATTTAACAGCACTAAATTCCTTTCCCTTCTCTGTGGTTGTAATGGAATAATTCTCTTCCCCTCACCCCCTTTTCCCTTTGATTTGGACATGTGATTTTACTGATCTGGAGAACTATACCTCAGAAACCTTCTCTATCCATGCAAATTGGCATTATAATCGAAAAGAGCTGCCTGGGGATATTGAAGAGGTTAACTAGTAGCAATAATAATAATAGTTAACATTAACTAATAATAGGTTTTATTTATTAAGCGCTTTGAGATTTTAAAAGCTGTATCTATATTATATCTATCTCTTAGGGTTGTTGTGAGGAAATGAAATATATATGTATATATATACACACATATAGGTATATATAACATATTTTATAATGTGTTATATATGCAAATAATATATTTTTATTCTCTCTATAAAACAAATAATGTATACATGTATTTTTAAACTCCATAAAAATAGAGAAAAATATACACTCTAACAATCTGGAAAAATATTCATTAAGTGTCTAATATGTACAAGATTGGGGAGTCAGAAGATGTAGATTTAGATGTCAGCTCTATTGCCCTACTACATATATAATTTATTTCATTTCCTCACAACAGCTCTTTTGGGGAAGTACTATTATTATCCCCATTTTTTGAATGAGGAAACTGAGGCTGAGTCCCCAGTATTCCTTGTTGTATCTTGACTTTTGCTATACCTACTTCAAATCTTCACCTAATGCATATTCACCATAAAGCCAGCTTAATGGTTCTGCAGTCCTTTAGAGTCCTATTCCTTCATTCTGTGATGCTATATAGGCCAGGCTGTTCAGGATAGAACAATAGTCATTAGACATATATTTTCACTAGACTTTTTTGCAATTTTTCATTGTCAGTGGGCTGCTGGCACTTTTGAACTCTCGAGATCACCTTGTCCCACAGCTGTGTCTCTCTTTTAGATTTTGAAAAATCATTTTGAAGGAGTATAATTAATCTGTTTTCTAGAGCATCTTAGAATTTTCTGATTTGGCCTCCTTTCCAAGGAGTACTTCCCTTGATGATCAACTCTAGTGCTTTATCATTGTAGAGGTTACCCTGTGTTCATAAAGTTCACATCAATGCTGAATGAGCTCCAAAAGGAACTACAGTCTAGAAAGGCTTGGGACAAAGAGTAGGCAGTGAGCTAGATCTCTGGTAGAATATGAGCTTCTTGAGAGCAAGGGTTGTTTCAATTTAATTTTTCTATCCCCAAAGCCTGGCACATAGTAGCCATGTAGTAAATATTTATCGATAGATAAATTAGGAGATGATAATTTTAAAAAGTGAATGTTTACCAAGGAGCAATTTCTTTTTTCTTTTTAAACCATAACAATTCAGGAAACTGGTCTACTAAAATTTAGCAGTTCTGATTTGGTATCCATATCAATGAAATCATAATTCTTTAGAATTACTAAATATGTCTAAAAAGTAAGAGTTTGGGCTTTTCTGAGGCATGTTCAAGTTCTCTGATTTCAGATAGAACCAAACAGGTGGGGAGGGAGGTTTTGTTTTTTTTTTAATCACACCCAAAGATCCCTTCATTTCATCCCCTATTCTCCCACTTTCTCCATCCCTATTTCCTATACCTCCTCAAAGGAGCTGTGAACAGGCAATCACAATGTCATAAGACTTATGTGAAAATCTCAAATTTGCATCATCTGGGATACTCTTAATCAAACAAGACCTTGCTTTCTCCCCTTTACCACAGATAGCCTGCTTTTTCTTGTAACAAGGAACTCAACCCAAAGAGAGGGAAGTCCAGGACATGAGTGGAGAAGTGAAACTCCCAAAGCAGAGAACTAATAGAGGTGGGGGAAAAAATCCCATGCTGATACAGAACCCTGCATCTAAATCCTCAGGCCAGTCTGAGTCATTTTCTCTCATCATATCCCACTGCTACCACCATTTAACAGGCAATCACAATGTCAGGAGACTTATGTGAAAACAAAGTTTGTTACAAAAGAAATAGAACATGCATGTGGAACCCAGAGAGTTCACAGATCTTACAGAAGTTTGCATATTTATGATAGTATAACAGGAGGAGAAGAAAACAGCAAGGTGCAGTAAAGGTAGGGAAAAAGACAAAACCACTCTTGATGGGGAGGAGCAAGGTGAAGGCAAAAGCTGCATTCTTTTTCCTTGGCAATGCTAGACAGAGAAGATAGGAGGGTCTGCTTATCTGCAAAGGACCTCAGCTGTTGCCTCCCAAGGACACACAGGAAATTCAGCTTGGGGGTGCAAACAACAAATTAGGCCGTGTGTGTGTGGGGGGGGGGGCGGGGTGGTCATCCTTAACACATTCAGGGCCTCCTCCATGCTCTGGGTCCAGTGGTTTTGGAAAATATGCCAACTCAAAAAGACAAGTTCAGGGGACCGCTTAACAACCTTTAACAGACTATAACTCTGGTTGTAGGAATCTCTCATGATGACTAGAAGCAACACTTCTGGTACCTACAGGGGCTTGAGGTACTCACCCATCCCTACTCTTAATCCAGTCATACAGTACCCAGTTTCATTGTTGGGTGTCTTGACTTCTCACATTCATTGGCTCATCACTGCCACCCCAGCTTCTCTGAGGACAGTTCTGTTTTTTATTCTAGTCATGGCTTTTCCCAGAAGGGGAGAAGAAAAAGAGATAGGCAGTTTATCATATGAGTCTGGCATATAATAGCTCAAGAAACCAGGAAGATACAGGTTCAAATATGGCCACTGGTGAATCATGGACTAACATTATGGTCCTGGGCAAATCACTTATTCTCTCAGTGCTCTAGGCAACTCCCAAAGACAGTAGTTCTTTACAGTAGTAATCTGGAGTCTGTGGATAGATTGCAATGGGAAAAACAATACATACATTCTCACTAACCTCTGTGAGAAAGAAACATGCTTGTGGTGATCACAGGACTTCCCAGGCAGGGTCAGGGAGATATCCTGGAAGAGCTTCCCCTGTCCACTCCTTCCCTGGGTGCCCTTAGGAAGATCTACAACATGGCAAACATCTTGTCACTGAAAGAACTCCGAATCAGTGGGCAGAGGAAGGCGTTTATTACTCTTCAGAAGCTGGTGTATTGCTTGATAGGAACATTCACCAAGATACAGAAGCAGGAGTGAAGTTAGAGAGTTGTGTCCTTCCTGTAAGTTAGGGTTAATTTAAATTCCTCAAATCCCTCACCTCGTTTCCCTACTTTCCCTCTTTATGCAGATTAGATAGGTGTGGCAGTGAGGATATTTGTGATCTCTAGGGTCTGAGCTGTTTGTCACACCCCCTTTCTTTCTAGTTGCCCCTGGCCAGGGGGATGCCATTGCCTTAGTAAAGTAAGATAAGCAAGCTTTCCCACAGCTATCCATTATCTCCCAATAAAACTTGGGGAAAGGGAAGGATCTCTGCAAAGGGTGAGCAAAAAGTGGGAATAAAACAAGCTGCCATAATATCCCCTTATACCTCTAAATTGAATTTAGCCATCTTTCAGTTATTTAAAAACATTGTTCTGAAAAAGGGGTCCATGACAAAAAAGGTTAAGAACCCCTGCTATAAGAATGTAAGTTTCAAGAGGTGCTCGCTACCTGCAGTGAGAGAGGAGTTTCTTCATCTGGGATTTCCCTCTATTTATAATATTATGGGTCCAGTCCATATCCTTGCACTTAAGGCACATAAAGTCTAGTTGGGCTGACAAGTCGTTTACACATTCTGAGTAGGATACAAGTGACCAAAGAGTAGTAAAGATGCTCTGACGCCTCAGAAATACTGGGGTGGTCAGGGAACAAACACTTCAAGAAGTTGAAAGTAGGTTCCTAGATTAGTTTCTTCCTGTGCTGGAAGACCCCATTATCCTTACAGTTTTTTATTTTTTGAGGATACATCTCATAGGGATCTAATGTTTAAATTTTCACAGTTAGAATTTCTATTTAAAAATAACAAAGGTCAAGCTCACGTTCATTTGAAGTGGTAGCAGTATTTGAAAAATATCGGTATTCATTTTAGTTCTTATTATAATTGGTTCAATCTAGAGTAGGTGTTCTTTTTGATTGTGTCATGGACCTCTTTGGCCATCTGGTGAAATTTATGCAACCCTTCTCTGAAGAATGTTTTAAAAGGAACTACACAAAGTATACAGGATTATAAAGGAAATGATTTGCATTAAAATAAAGTTGTTGTTTTTGTCCCCTCTCCGGCCCCCAACATCATGGACCCTCTGAAATCAATTCATGGACCCACATCCTGATCTAAGGTCTAACTACATTACTTACCCAAGGCATCTGGTTTGGAAGTGTGGATTTGGGAGAGAAATGGCCAAGGATGTTCTTTCTCTTTGTTACTTTTTGGTTAAGTTTCTGTGGGAATTTGCATTTTGAAGGTGAAAGTCAGATTCAGTGTACTTTGTGTTCATTTATTTAGCAATTGAGGCATAGAATTAGGGAGGTGGAAGTAGCTTTGGTAATTGTGATGCTTTTATTTTATCTGTTTAAGATCTGTAGACAGTGGTTAAGTTTATATTTAAGCCTCAAAACCCAGGCACTTTGCAGAGATCCTTCCCCTTTGGGAGGCTTAAATACAAACCTCCCTTCTACAGATTGTTCGCATCATGATTCCTATCTGGGCACCCCTCATCCCCCCTTCCCCCCACAGGCATGCTATACGGGCTGCTTGGATGGAAATAATGCTGATGTTTGCAAGATTTTGACTCCTGGGGGAGATTTCATGGCTGTTGAACACACTATAGTAGAGTTATTGGTTGTTTTTTTTTCTGACCATAATTAAGCAATTTTTCCATCTCCTCAGGAACAGCTGTGGTGGCACATGCCAACTTGGAATATGCATTGATATAGATCTTTGTTTGACAGCCCTTGTTATTCTTAAGTAGTGTTAAGTTAGACATCCAGCAGCACAGTGTGTAAAACTTCTCATCCCCCCAAGACTGCTTTGCACAGGGAGATTCTGATATATTATAGTAGTAAATAATTCTGAAGGATGCAGAACACCCAGAGTAAAAACTGATGTCAGTATTTTCTTCCTGCATCTGCTAGCTAGCTGCATTTTCTATGAATTTTTATTTCAGGTGTTTGTTTTTACTTTCCATACTGTTATTGAAGGCATAGGTGGCACAGTAAATTGAGCAGTAGGCCTGTAGTCAGGGAGACCTGAGTTCAAATCTGGCCTGAGACACTTCCTAGCAGAGTGACCCTGGGCAAGTCACTTAACCCAATTTGCCTCAGTTTCTTCATTCTTCAAATGAGCTGGAGAAGGAAATAGTGGAGCACTGCAGTATCTTTGCTAAGAAAACCCCAAATGGGGTCACCAAGAGTCAAACAAGACTAATTGACTAAAGGACAACTACTATTAAGGCACTACCATCCTTCCAGTTCCTCAGGACGACCATCTAGGTGTCTCTTTCACCTCCTATGCCCTCATCCAATCTATTGCCAGGTACTACTGATTTCACCTTTGTATTATCTCAAATGTTCCCCCTTCTTTCCTGAGACATTGCTTCTACCCTGGTACAGGCTTTCATCTCCTCAAGCCTGGACTATTACGATAGCCTGCTGTTTGGTCCACCCACCACAAATCTGTTCCTACTCCAGTCAATCCTCTACTCAGCTGTCAAAATGATCTTTCTAGAACACAGATCTGAGCGTGTCACCTCCCAATTCACTAAACTCCATTGGCTTGCTATCTCTTCCAGGATCATATATAAAGTCCTCTGGCATTCAGAGCCCATCATAACTGGAACCTGCCCCTCTTTCCTTTCCAATATTTTTAACACCACTCATCCTCCTAGGCATTCTGTAATCCCCTGACACTAGCCTAGCCTTATAGCTGTGTAGTGCCACAGTGCCTACAGTGGCTATGAATATGCCAGCATAGTTCTGACTTGCAAAATATAACAAACTCTCCATAGAGAAGACAGAAGCAAAGCTTTTATTCAGACACCAGAAAGCCAAATCCTAACACCAGAAAACCGAATCCATCATAGCAACAAAGGAATCTGTATACAATAAAACTGCAGACAGTAATACCATCCCAAAGCCTTCCTACAAACACTCACAAACCTAGCCTTCTGCTTGCCTGTGTCCCCTCTCCTCCATCCATTCCAACTGCTCTGGTTCCCAGCTTCCTCTTAGCTCTGCTCTATCCTTCAGCAAACTCCTCCCACCACAGGCTCCATGTGATTACATTTGGCCTATTCAGGGACAGGGAAGATCTTCAAATTCCCATTACTATTATAAGCTGTTCCTTGAATACTATGCTCTGTCTTCTCATTCTTAGCATTTTTCTCTGACTGACCCCCATGCCTAGAATGATCTGCTTCCTAATTTCTGTCTAATGGTTTCCATGGTTTTCTTCAAGTCCCAGCTAAAATCCTGAAGAGTTAGGGTTTGAATCCTCCCTCTGATATTAGATTGTGTGAAAATGGGGAAGGCACTTAACCTCTTTGTCCCTGAGTTTTAAAATGAGAATAAAGGTGCTTCCAGTACCTACCTCATAGAGATATTGATGAAAAAATTAAAATGTATATTAAGTGCTTCAGAAACTTTAAAGCTCTATACAAGTGGCAAATGATGTTTTTGTTGTTTTTATTATTATTATATGCAGGAAGCTGCAGTATTCCATAAATACTCATTAAAACATTTCATACCATGTAATTGACATCAAAAATAGCCAACACATTTGATGAAAACCATTCAGAAGCATAGTATGTATTAAAATGGGATTTAACTTTTAATTTTCCCTCTTCAAACCTTCTTCTTTTCATTGGATTATAGGATTATGGATTTATAATTGGAAAGGACCTCAGAAATATTTTAGCCCAACCCTTTCCCCTTATTTTATAAATGAAGAAAATGAAGCTTACAGATGTGACTTGCCTAAAATTGCACAAGTAATAAGGGAGCAGATTTGGGATTTGAACGTGGGTCTTCTGACTTCAAATTTGGTCTTCTTTCTACCCTGTCACAATTTTGTTAAGTAAAAAAAAAAATGTTAGCTATAGCTCATCATAAAATAATATTTAAGATATTTTCCTGGAGAAATCACTTAACATAAAATTTCCATCCCCTTCTAGAGATGTTTTAAACATTGCAGGGAATATGGGCAACATTGACATTAAACATTAGGACATACATTTTAACTTTTTTTTTTAGTGCCAGCAATAGATATTTGTTGATCTTTCTATGTACTCTTGTCAGGTCACTATTTTTTTTTTTTTTATGGCTGGGATTATAGCCTTAGATGATTGTCATGGAATGGACAAACAGACTGGAGTTGGCAGAGAGAGATTGAACCCATGACTATGACCTCATTAGCATGGTGCTAGATTGTGATACACTTATACAACAGAACTTTTTTCTAAATGCACATAAAAAGTAAAACAGATGGGATAATGATTGTTTTACTTTTGCATTCAGGCAAACACTGTGGCAGTGGTGGACGAAGTGTTGGCTTTGGAGTCAGAGAGCCCAGATTTGGATTTTTGCTCTGCAGTTTAGTGACTCTGGGCAAGTCACTAAACATTTCTGGGGCTCAGTTTTCTCATCTGAAAAAATTGGGGTTTGTGTGTCATGGACCCCTTTGGCAGTTGGGTGAAGGCCTTGGGCATCCTCTGGGGGAATGTTTTTAAATGCATAAAATAAAACACATAGGATTACAAGGGAAACGAAGTATGTTGAAATGGTTATTAATAGCTCTTCTTGGCAATGCAAGGACCCAAAACATCTCCAAAAGGCTCATGATAGAAAATTTTATCTACAACCAGAAATAGCAATATGGAGTCTAAATGCAGATCGAAGCACACTATTGCTCTCTTTTTGTTTTGTTTTGTTTTGTTTTTTTCTTTCTTATGGCTTCTTCCATTCATTCTAGTTCTTTTATACAATATATAACTAATGTGAAAATATGTTTAATAAGAACATATATGTAGAGCCTATATCAGATTGTATGCTGTCCTGGGGAAGACTAAGGGAGGGAGGCAAATTTAAAACTTTTGAAAGTGAATGTTGAAAACTAAAAATAAATTAATTTTTAAAAAATGATTATTAAAATTTTAAAAACAAACAAAACAAAACAACAACAAAAAGCTGAACCCAAGTTCATTGACCCCGAGTTAAGAACCCCAGACTAGAAAATCTCTATGTTCCCTTCCAGTCCTAATTTATTTCACTTTATTTCAACAAACACTTATTAAGCTCCTACTCTGTGCCCTGGGGATATAAAGTAACAAAAAAGAAGAAAGAAAAAGTAAATTGTTCTTGTTTAGAACAAGCCTTTGTTCCCTAAGCCCTTTTGATCTTTATTTGGGTAACTTATCTTTAGAATGCCTTGGAAGTCTCTTTGGGGTGGTAGACCTACTATTTCAAGCCTGAGGCCTTTGCTTTACTAAATGTTCAGACAGCATTGAGACCATGTTTGAATGAAGACATGAGGATGGCTTAAAGCCAATCCAAAGTCTTTTAGGCTTTGCTAGCCAGGAGGGAGAGTCCCTGCTGATATACAGCAAGACAGGGTATACTGGTTGTGTATGGGGATCAGAAGAGGATCAAAGAAAATAATTTTTATAGATCATCTATCTACAGCTGGAAAGGATGACATAGGCCATCCAGGCTAATGCCGTCATTTGACAGTGGAGGAAATTGAAGCCCAGACAGGTAATGATTCATGTGAATCATCAGAAAAGGGAGTCCTGAAATGTAATGTACCATCAGAAAAGGCTGGGTCACTAATAGGAAAAGGAGGCCACCAGTATGTGTATATTGAGCTCTTTTAGAACTTGAGAGGGTGACTGTGTAGAGGGAGGCAACATGTTTTGTTAGAGAGGCAGAGCCAGTGAGAAATAGAGAGTGTGACAGAAAAAAAGAGATGAGGAAGGAAAGGAAAGGGAGAGAGGGAGAAACAGAGAGAAAGAGATAGACACAGAGAGATAGAGATGAAGAGAGAAAGAGACAAAAAAGGGGGGAAGGACATAAAAGGGGGAGGGGAGAGTGAGTGTTGGTTTTGAATTCCAGTCCTCTTGATGTTCATCTCTAAATTAATACATGGATACTTGTTCCATATACCTCCCTTGTTAAGGAAGTGCTTTGTAAATCCTAAAACCCTACTTTGAAAGGAGTAGCTTTTTTTTTTAAATTTTTATTAGAGAGTAAGGTAATGTTGCCAGAAGTGGGCACTTGTCTTACTGTTGCTCAGGGAGACTTTTTGTCCTGTTGCATCATTGGGCTATGTAAGTTTGGGTATTTCTTGGAGAACCTAAAATTCCCCTCATTAGGGATGTCTTAGTTACAGTTCTTGTTTGTTTCCCTATTGAAGCAAACCTTTCCTCCATCACCTGAAGATTTATTGAAAATTTTGGGAATACTTAGCATGATCAAAACATCCAAGACTTAGAGCTGGAAGGTACCCTGAAGGTCATCCAGTCCAAAACTTTCATTTTTCAAAGTAAGACCCAAGGAAATAAAATTATTTTCATGGAGCTAGTAAGAGGCAGAGTAGAGATTTACACTGTATGATAAAACCTCTTAAAATTGTACCAAAACTTACCAAAGTATTACCCAAGAGGTCCTTAAGTGTTCACTTTCCTTACAACATCCTTATCAAGTAGGAAGTGCAAGCATTTTTATTCTTTTTTTTTTAATTCATGGGAAAACAGAGGCAGAGAAGTTAAAGTGACTTACCCAGAGCCACTCAGCTTGTATTAGGCAGTGATTTGAACTACTGTTTCCTGACTTCAAGTGCATATGTACACCCACCCAAGGCTTGTTAATTTGAAGCATTACTAATTTGGAATTTCCCATAACTAGGTGATTACAGTTTATTTTAACTCTCAGAGAAGAAGTGTTGTTCTAGGCTTATTTTCCAATACTCAAACCTAGCCATGATCCCAACTAAATTGGATGAAGTTTGTACAATTGCTTTTTTTTTTTAATGACATTTATCAACATTGCCTCATGTGTTTTTGCATGTGTTAAATCTGTTAATGCATTTAAGCTTTGGATGGTATCTTATATGTAGCCCCTTCTTCCACCACCCAATGTCTTATAAAATATATATTTGATAAATATATAGTACAGTGGAATACAGATATTAAATGTCTTTGTAATAGATGCTGTGATGGGAACTATACCTGTCCTTTCATATTCTAGCCCAGGGTCATATGTGACAATTCAATTAGAAATTTATCATGCACCCATTAGGCACCATACACAGTATTAGATCCTGGGGATACCGTGATTTAAAAAGGACACAATCTCTGCTTTCAAGGAGTTTGCATTGTAAGGGGAGGGGGTAAAGGTAAAGGGGGTAAAGGGGAGTATGAATACACAGGTACTCAGGTAAGAATAATACAGGTTTGAGTGTGATGAGACAAAGGAATGTTCTAGCAGAGTTTCCTAGGAATTTTCCAAGAGGGACAGAATACTTTAATTGTGAGGAGATTAGACAAGACTTCATGGAGACTTTAGGGAGCAAGAATCCCTTGAACAAAGCCTTGAAAGTGTGACATTTAAATGTCACAAGAGACATAATTTCTGTGTAATTATCATTTTATTAATAATGTTAGCATATTACCAATAAAATGGATCAGTGACACTGATCATGGCAGTGGGCTTACAGTTCATATGCCCTTGGAAGAGTGGTTGTTCTTGAGGGTGGCAATCAACTCTGATTGTTTAACAGTTAATGAAAGATAATGAATATTATAATGAGGGGTGGATCTATTCTAATGGTGGATATTAACCTTGATTATGTCACTTCTGAATTGCCCAGCCCTGGGCAATCTAATCAAAGAATTTATCCCCACCCATACTGGTATAGAACACCATACCATTCCTTGGAAGTTTGGGTGGGGTCTGAACAAGATTGAGGAGAAGGTTAATTCAATCTTACTGTCCTTTAGAGACTGAACAACCTATAGGCTTCTGAAAACAATCCTGATCCTAATTCACTAATTGATTAATAATATGAGGGAGAAATAATAATTTCTCTCAAAGGAAGACCCCAGAATCTTAAAGTTGGAAAGGACCTGGTAGCCATTTAGTCTAACTCATGTCTCAGTGGAATCCCCACTCTTACATATCTGAGAAGTGATTATCCAGTTCTCTGCTTAAAGTCTTCCAGTGAGTGGGAAACTACCACTTCTCCAAGTTCCCCATTCTGCTTTTGAATGGTATAGTGGAAAAGAACTCTGGTTCTGGAGCAGAGGCTCAGGGACAGATTCCATCTCTTACGTTTGCTGCCTCTATAATCCTGGGCAGATCCGTTAGCCTTGTTGAATTTTGGATTCTTCATCTGTAAAATGAGAGGGGTACACTAGATGGCCTCTGAAGTTCCTTTCATCTCTTGGCTTATGGGCTGTAAATATTAGGAAGGTTTTCCTGACATTAAGCCTAAATTTGTCTTTTGGCAGCTTTCATCTATTGCTCTTCTTTCATTTTTCCTGGGTCAAACAGAACAAGCCTTGTTCTTCCACATGAGGCAGAGCTGAGGAATGGCAATATTTCAGGCATAGGGGAAGTACTGTACAAATATGCAGAGGTCACAGAGCATAGGATGAGATATAGTTTTGGGGTTAAAGCTAGTGGCCCAGTTTGGCTAGAGTATAGAGTTTCTGAAGGGGAGTAATGTGAAACAAAGCTTGAAGAATATGGAATAAAGAGCTTAATAAATAATTTGATTAGTCAGGTTTTATTATAGATGTCAATTCTGGCAATTGTTATTACTAAAACCTCATGTGAAAAACAGAAGGACCTGTAAAATGTCTTGGAAAATGACATTGGAGTGAAACCATCTGGCTTATGAATTTTTCAGTGAAAACTTGTGTAATATGTTTGAAATTAGTTGTATGTTTCTGCTTCCAATTTATGGACAGAATTGGTTTTCTTTGTTCCCACTTCCTTTTAAAATGATCAAATTATGTTAATTTTGGTGCTTCACTCAAGATTAATATAAGACGTATATAGTACCATTTAGCATTGATATCATAGGAAAGAGGTTAAATTCTTTTTCAGTTGTGTCTGACTCTTTGTGATCTCAGTTAGGGTTTTCTTGTCAAAAATACTATAATGATATGCAATTTCCTTCTCCAGCTCATTTTACAGAGGTAAACTGAGGCAAACAGTTAAGTGTCTGAAGTCAGATTTGAATTCAGGTCTTTCTGACTCCTGGCCTTGTACTCTATCCACCCCCTTAGCTGTCCATGGGAAAGAAGACTTGGGTTTAAATCCTACCTCAGATGCTTACTAGTCTCCTGACGTTGGAGAGTCACTTAACCTCTTTGGAGCTCAATTATCTCATCTGTCAAAGTAACAGAGTAGACTAGATGGCTGCCAAAGTCCCTTCCAGGTCTACATGCTTTGGTTGAAAAAATGATTTCATTTATGTCATTTGAGTATATGACATAGTCTGCCATATTATGATGTGGGGGGGGGTGGCACCCTGTAGTTTGTGATTTTACTAGTTTGAGTACTTCTGTGAATATGAGTGGTGGTCTCTTAGTTTCTCTATGCTTTAGACAGTCTCATACATTGTTGTGGGAAAAAAATTAACACATGGTGGCCAACCTTTTGTTGATGAGCCTCTAAGAATTTATCATGACTGGCTTTGGACAATAGAAATACATTCCATCACTGGCCCTTTCTTGAAGGCTTACCAGTGGGGCAGAACCTGCCAGAATTTAGACATAATTGGCACAGCCTTTGAGAACACAGCATCCCCTTCAAACCATGATGAGGCATTGTAGTACAGAAGAACTCTAGTTGAGGACGTTATAATTTCTTTGTTAAAAATAGTAGCTAAACCAAAACCCAAAGAATTTGACATCATAGTACTAATGAAAATTCAAGGAAAAAAATGACACAATTTTTAAAGGCTGTGAACACTTAAGGACCTCTTGGGTAATACTTTGGTAAGTTTTGGTACAATTTTAAGAGGTTTTATCATACAGTGTAAATCTCTACTCTGCCTCTTACTAGCTCCATGAAAATAATTTTATTTCCTTGGGTCTTACTTTGAAAAATGAAAGTTTTGGACTGGATGACCTTCAGGGTACCTTCCAGCTCTAAGTCTTGGATGTTTTGATCATGCTAAGTATTCCCAAAATTTTCAATAAATAAATATTCTGTCAGTGACCTAAAAAGTTTTTTTTAATTATTAAAAATATTTCAATCAAAAAATATTTCTTTTCTTTTCTTCTACAATCACCCCTTTCCCCCATTGAATAAAAGAATTAAGGGAAAAAAACCTTTGTAATCAACACACATAGTCAAACGAAACATCAGTCGCATCTAAAATCTGCTTCTTGAGAAACATCAGTCGCATCTAAAATCTGCTTCTTGAGTCTATCACAATCTGGCAGGAGGTGGGTAGTATGTGTCATCATTGTTCTTCCCTTGGAAACACGTTTGGCCATTACATTTGTGATCTAAATGTCTTAACACTCTTATAGAACATCATCAGTTCTAGAAGATCATCAGTCTTCTGTTCCTTTCCAAACTAGATTTCCTTCAAAGTCTTTCTTTAAAGACTGGGGAGTGAAGGAGAGCCCTGAGAAGTGGCCATTTTTTTTTTAAAGCAAATTTGGCCATGAAGAGGAAGAGGAAATGAGTAGCTGAGTGGGATAGAAAAATAAAGGGAAGATCTTTTTTTCTTCTTTTTTTTTAAGAATAGCAAAACTCTCATGTTATACTAATGCCTTCTCCCTTTTAGTTATTTCCTATTTATCCTGCCTATAGCTTTATTGTATGCATTTGTTTGTTTGTGAGCTCCTTGAGGACAGGGATGGGCTTTTAGATAATTAATAAATTTTTATTGACTGACTATTCAAATGGGAAGGAGCTAATCTTACAGGAGAAATTGAAGATACATGAGAAAAGAGAGATGACTTTGTCTTGAAGTTTTGGACGAGAGGGGAAAGAAGGTATTAACTAGTCAATAAGCATTTATTAAGCACCTTTTCTGTGCCAGGTGCTGGGGATACAAGGACAAAAATTAAATAATTCTTGCCCTCAAGGAACTCACATTCTTTTGGGAGAAACAAATATATATGTAAACAAATATATTCAAAATATGTGCAAGAGAGCACTGGGAAGGGGTGATTAGGAAAGGCAATGTAGAAGGTGGTGTTTGAGCAGAGATTTCAAGGGAACAAAGCATTTTGAGAGGCAAAAATGAGGTTAGGGTGGGGTAGGGACAGTGAGTATGAAGATACATAGTGTGGCATATGGGTTAGTAACAACAAGTAGGTAGATTTGTCTAAACTGTAGAGTTCAGGAAAGAGATAATATTGTAAAATAATACTGGAAAGATACGCTAGGGGCAAGTTGTGAAGAGCTTAAAAAGCTAAGTAAATGATAAGATAGTTGGTCTTAGAGACAATTATAACTATCAGGGTTTCTGAATAAGAGCATGGCATGATCAGACCGTACTTTAGCAAAATCACTTAGGAAATTATGGGGAAGGTATATTGGAGGAGAGAGATTGGAGTTAGGAGGAGACCATTTAGAAGCTGTTTCCATGGTCTGAGTGAGACATGATAAGAGCCAGAATTAGTGTTTGGTGGCTTTGTGAATGCGGAGATAGATTTTTAGGAGGAGATTGATTTTAGAGATATTTTTAGGGTGCAAAGACACTGGTAAAATTATTAGTCCTAGTGAGTAGAAATATCTCTTTAGTGACCTGAAGAAAGGAGATGCGGGAGTGTGATGATGGATGAAATTAAGTTAGAAAGAGTGGAGGAGGGAGAAGGGGGTCTGATGTAGTACAGATCAGATGGTTTGGGAAAGACTCCCTCTAGAAGATGAGATTTTAGTTGGGACTAATAGGAAACCAGGTAAACCAGTAGGCAGAGATGAAGAGTAAAATATGTAGCTAAGCCAGGGGTCCTTAACCTGAGGTCTTTGAACTTGGTTTTAAAAAATATTTTGATAGTCATATTTCAATGTAATTGGTTTCTGTTATAATCATTTGTGTTTTATTTTATGCATTAAAAAAATATCCTGAGAAGTGATCCATGGGCTTCACCAGACTGGCACTACTCAAAAGAAAGTCAGGAATCCATGGTCTAGGTCATGTTTTCTTTATGAGACAGGAGTTTGGTTAACAGCAAGAGGAAAGAAGAAAAGTTTTGAGTGGAGAATAAGATAGGTCGTCCATAAATGATTGTTAAGCAGCAGCTAGGGCTCAGCTGTAGCTATAGGCCATACTTGTGGTAGGTAAAGTCAGCAGGACCATGATTTTCACCTAGTAATGCTTAGTGAAATGAAATGGTAGAATTAACAGTGGCAAGAAATTCTGGGATAGTACCTAGTGACACCTAGTTATTGACTGACCATGGGCAGGGGGAGAGATGAAGACTGGATATAGATGTGGGTAAAGCTAGAAGGGGGAAAGCAATTATTCTTGGACAAGGTGGTTGAGTAAAGAGGAGGTTTAATGTGAGTGAGAAAGTGAATGGTGGAAGGAGAAGCACTTATGATAAGAGCAGAATTTCGAAGTTCAGGATCATGATAGTAATGCAAAGAGATGGTGAGGGATGTTAGATGCTCTTCATAATCTAGCCCCCTCCTTCCTTTCTAGTCTTTTTACAACTTATGACCCATCGTATGCTCTTCCTTTTGGTGACATTGGCTTCCTTGCTCTGTGAACAACACACTCCCATCTCTTGGCTCTGGACATTTTCTTTGACTGTCCCCCATTCCTGAAACGCTCTTCCTCCTTATCTCTGCCTGCTGGCTTCCTTGGTTTCCTGTAAGTCCCAAATAAAATTCTGCTCTGGGATGCTTTTCCCAAACCTTCTTAATTTTTGTATTTTCCCTTTATGTCCTATTTTCCTCTATATGTCTTGTTTATTTTATTTTTTTGCTTTTTCCTCCATTACATTGTGGACTCCTTGAGGGCAGAGGCTGCATTTTGCCTCTTTTTGTATCCCTGGTTCTTTGCACAATGCCTGGCACGGAGGTGATGTTTAATGAATGTTCATTGACTGACTGAGAGGCCTAAAGTATGGCCTTGCCTAGGGTGTGCCTGAAATAGGAAGATGAGGAGAAAAGGTAGTTTTGGGGACTGAAGGGGCTCAGGAATTTTGTGGTCTGGTAATTAGAGAGGGATGAGGGATGCCTACATTAATATTGAATTCCCAGAGGATAATGGCAGGAGAATGAGTGGACAGAGGCTGTGAGCCAGGCTCTTAAGTCATTTGGTAATGATGGTGGAAATAGCATGAGGCCAGGAAAAACTTATTTGGCTTTCTATTTTAGCCGCTTTACCATGTTAATATTTAACATGTCAGAAGCAAATTTATATTGTTGAAATGAAATGCCAAGAGGCAACTTGTAAAAATATATGGAAACTCAGATTTTGTGTCCTAGCAAAGAAATATTTATTAAGATGACTTTTGAAATAGTAATCTCACCTTTGAAAATCCCAACCATTTAAAATATTTTCACTCTCTGGTATCAGTCAATAGGGGAAAAAATACAAAATATATTTGTTTGGTTTTCATTTTCCCCAAATCCATCCTATGTTTATAATATACCGTATGGTCTTGCTGGCAGTGAAGATACATGATAGTTATTTCTTTTCTTTCTTTCTTTTAAACAGATATTCCTGAAATTCCAGAAAGCATCTCATTCTGCAAAGCACTTCAGAGAGCTGACTTCAGTGGAAATCCATTGACGAGGTGAATTGTCTCTTTTTTTCATTAATGTGACCAAGCTAAACTCCAAATAAAACTCAGTATTGTTTTTTATAATTCATATGTTGGTTAATGTGACAGTTTTCAGCCATATCAGGAGCTACTGACTTTTAAATTATTTTTATAAATAGCATTTCACTTAGCACATGCCAAATGGTGGAAATGGAAAGGAGACTGGTCTATTGATAGAAATTATTGAAATAGAAGAAAGGAGGAGCAACATGGTAAGGAGAGTAAAATACATGTTGGGAAGAATCTGTATAAGGAATTTCAGTAACTTGTAAAACCTATACTTAGAAATGGGAAATAAGTATATTATATTTTATGTTTTATTTAAAAATATTAATTAGCAAGTGTCATGGAGCATACTGTGCAAATGGGAAGGAGCCAGTCTTGAAGGAGGGACTATGGAACCCTAAGAAGATAGAACACACAATTCTTTTTAAAAAAATTTAATGTTTTATTTTTTCCCCAATGACATGTAAAAATAATTTTTAACATTTGTTTTTTAAAATTTGAATTCCAGATGTTCTCCTGACTCCAAGCCCTCCTCCCTTCTATAGCAAGCAATTTGCTATAGGTTATATATATATGTAATCCTGCAAAATATATTTACATATTAGGCATGTTGTGAAACAAAACACAGATTTCACATTCCTCCCCCCCCAAAAAAGAAAAAAACCAGCACCAAAGCATGGAAACAAAAGTAAAAAATAGTATGTGTTGATCTACATTCAGACTCCCTCAGTTTTTTCTCTAGAGATGGATAGCATAAGTCCTTTGGAATTGGAAAATGTGATTCTTGACCATAAGGAGTTTGCTGCCTAGTTTTGTTTATTTTTTGTTTTTTCATTTTGGTGGGGGGGCACTCTGAGAGGCAGGGCAATTGGGATTAAGTGACTTGTCCAAGGTCACACAGCTAGTAAGTGTCAAGTGTCAGAAACTGGATTTTAATTCAGGCCCTCCTGACTCTATGGCCATTCACTGCACCACTTAGCTGCCCCCTCTCTAGTTTTTCTAATAAAAATCATTCTATTTGAAACATATTGTCTGTTTCTTCAGATTTTCTTATAATTTACTAGTAAGTCTTCCTTTAACTCTTAAAAATATCATTTCCTTATTTAAACAGTCTTCCAGTGTTTTCATTGGGTTCATTTCTTCTCTCCCTCCCACACCCCTTTGATTAGCAGCAGCCTTCAGGTTGCCCTTCCTGGTAGGAAACAATTGGTGACTCATGACAACTGTCTTGAGGCCTTCCTGTCATCCTCATCTTACTCATACTAGTAGGGGAACAAAGTGGTGAAGGAAGTGGGATTTACAACCTGAAGACCTGTTCTTGCTCTGCTGACCTTAGCCAAGTCATTTGACTTGTTTTCCTTTACTTATCTGTGAAATGAGGAGTATATTATGAACCTCTTTGGCAGGCTGGTGAAGCCTATAGACCCCTTTTCAGAAGAATGTTTTTAAATGCATAAAATAAAATAAATAGGATTACAGAGGAAATGAATTTTGTTATGTAATTATATATTATTCAGGTATCATTAGAAATATGGATATATTATTGTAAATAGTGCTAAACTTAATGATTCTATCATTTGGGGGTCTCAGTTTCCTCATCTTTAAAATGAGGAGAGCTAGATTCTGTGATCTGTAAGGTTCCTCCTAGGTATAGCCGCTCAGTTCCGTGAGGTTGACAAGAACTTCCTCGTTCATCCAAGTCTAGCCTCCCAGCAGATGCATCATTCTGTAACAGCCCCAACAAATGATCTTGCTTTGGTCTTGGAAACCAGTGACTAGCCATTCATCATTACCCAACTTCTTACTATGTCCTTACTACTCCTTCACTATAGTCTATTTTCTTTTTCTTTTTTTTTTTTTAAAGCAATTGGGGTTAAGTAACTTGCTCAAGGTTACACAGCCAGGTGTTTCTGGGTGGATGCTAAGTGTCTGAGCCCTGATTCTATCCCCCAGGTCATCCCGACACTGGGGCTGGTGCTCTTACTCTCTGTGCTACCTGGCCTCCCCTATTATAGTCTATTTTCAGACAGTACTAAGAATTAGGAAGTTTTATCTTATATTAAGCCAAAATCTACCTCCTTATAACTCCTCCCCATTAATACTGATCCTGGCCTCTGGGACCACA
Source organism: Petaurus breviceps papuanus (assembly GCF_028583685.1). Classification (NCBI taxonomy): domain Eukaryota; kingdom Metazoa; phylum Chordata; class Mammalia; order Diprotodontia; family Petauridae; genus Petaurus; species Petaurus breviceps. The sequence continues at coordinate 6,458,528 of NW_027187351.1, forward strand.
TAAAATACTAGAGACCTTATTCACTTGATAGGCCTTCCCATATCTGAATAAAAATAATCAGTGATATTTATATAATGTTTTAAAGTTTTTAAAGTGTTTTACTTCTATGATCTCATATGAACCTTATAGCAACCCCATAAGATAAACTCTATGGATGTTATTACCTATTTTACTGATGAGGAAACTGAGACTCAGAGGTTAAGTGATTTGCCCATGGTAACAAAACTGGCAAGAGAATCAGGATTTGAATCCAGATTTCTCCTGACTCCATGGCCAACTCCCCCAGGAGTCTCCTATGCCTTCAATACTGAGGCACTAGGCAGGTCATTGTAAATGATGATGATGATAATAGAACACTTTTAGATTTGCAAAGCATATGTTAATTCATTTGATCCTCAAAATAACCCCTTGAGGTAGGTGCTGTTATTATCCCCATTTCACATGTTGAAGAAACTGAGGTTTAGATGCTCTAAATATCTGAGTCACAGTCACAAAGCTAGTAAAGGTCTAAGGCAAGATTTGAACTCAGATCTTGATTCCAAGTCCAATACTCTATTCTCTGAAACACTTAGCTGCCTCACATATAAAAATAAATAACTAGCCTCTATGTAGCACTTTCAGGTTTGCAAAGTGCTTTACACATATTATCTTAATTTTATCCTCACAACAACCCTGGGAGATAGGTGCTGCTATTATCCCTAGTTTACAGATGAGGAAACTGATGCACACAGATTCAGCAGCTTGCTCAGAGTCACAACTGGTAAGGGGATGAGGACAAATGTCAACTCAGGTTTTCCTAACTCCGGTGTATATATTTGGCTCTGGAATAGTGATAGAAGAATCAAATTGAGAAGGGCCTTCTTTTCTGCCTTCCATTGAGCCCCCTTCCTTTATCTTAGTATCACCTTTTTTTTAGCTTTTTGGAGGTCAATTAGGGTTAAGTGACTTGCCCAAGGTCACACGGCTATTTTTTGTGTTAAGTGTCTGAAGCTGAATTTGAACTCAGGTCCTCCTGAGTGCTCTATTCACCGTACCACCTAGCCTCCCCTTAATATCACTTTTCACATCCATTGCTTATTACTTCATTCTCTCTCTTTTAAGATCCCTACTTGATGGGATTTTCTAATTATCTTTCCTTTACCTACCCTCTACATAGATATAAAGTATCTCCTTGCTGTTGTAGAGGGAATTCAGCCCTTGAACCTCTATCAAGCATAAGTATATGACAACCTAATGTATTTTTTTAATCCATCCTCCTTCCCTCTCCCATTACATATTCCCTTCCCAAGATTTTTTTTCTTATTTTGACTTTCATTGGTTATTTTTCAATAATAAATAATAAACCACAGGCATTGTGGTCTGACTTTAGGTCTATTACAACTCTAAAAGTTTGTGACTTGACCAGTCCTTTTTCTCAGGTTTGCTGCTCCACTGACCTGAGGCAGCTTGGGAAAACAGAAGGGCAGAGTACATTCTTTTGCTCTTGGATCTTTGCCTCACAACACCTACAATCTCCTTCATCTGTTTTCTCTTCATTTTCCAATTCCCCTTGAAATCCAATTATATTTTTCTTGAGTAATGAAGATGATTCGCCACGATCTTAAATATTTAAAAATTAAAAAAAAATTAAATATATCACATAGATTGAATTTGAATTTTAGTGGAGATGTATTGATGGCTAGAAGGCAAGTTTTTTTGAGACTAAACATAGTCTTTTATTTTGCCATCCCCTGGAGATACAATGACTTAGAGGTAGAGTGGAGTAGTGGCTAGAGAGTTGTCCTCAAAGTTGGGAAAATGTGGGTGCATTTCCTACCTCTGAAACATACTGTGTGTGTGACCTTGGACAAATTGTTTCTGGGGTCTACTGAGCTCCACACCAGATTAAAATATAATTGGGAATGTTTAACAAAAGAAATAAAAATACAATAAAAATTAATTTTTTATTAATTTGTTAATTTGTGGTATTCTAAATCATTATGCCCTTGAAGGGATCCCTTTCCATATGACTTTCATTCCATTGCTCCAGGTAATTGTCTTAGACTATAAATTGTAGAGAAGGTGCCAACATGCATTGACAGGGGGAGGTTCCTTCTCCAGGAGTTCTTTATGCCAATAAAATTTCAAGGCCAGTCTCAGTCCCTGTTTTCTATTTGTTTTCTAATTCTCCTTAAAATCTGACATTTCTCTCAACAAATGATTATTTTAATTATTTGAAGTCGATACATTGGATTTAGTAACCTGATTGGGTGTAGTTTATCCTTTGTTCTTGAAGAGGACCATGACATCAGGGAGATGATAACTTGCAATTTAATTTGATTTGAGTGAGGGAGCGCTGTCCAAAGTCACCAGCCTCACTTTCTCCTCCAGAGTCATCTGGTTCCAGTGGCCAGATATTGTTCAGGATGACTGGAGAAGGCCCAGGGATGTAGTGGGAGACCTTGGTCCTTTTAAGCTAAGGTCTTTCCAGGTTCATACTTTGAGTGAATGAATAGGTCTCTTTAAGAAGTGAGTTAAGGGATGGCCACTTTAATAAAAAAAACAAAAACAAAACCAACTACACAACCCTCAAAAAAATGGGAGGAGAAGACCCTCAGGGTTGCTGGCCAAAAGAGAAACATTTACTATTTACTTTCACTCTGAGCCAGGATGGAATATAACTTCCTCGAGAGCTAGAATTGTTTTTGGTTTATGTGTATTTACCCAAACTGTGTCCAGCAGCTGCCTAACAAATGCTTATCAAGTGGTTTTTGTTTTTTGGTTGTTTTCAGATGTTATAGTAATTGAAACTTTCCTTTTCTCAAGTGAATCAAGATAAAGTTGCCTTATGCCCTTGGATGGATTGCCTTTGAGGAGTGTTGGCTTTGCTACTATATGTGCCTTTTCCCATTTCTATCTTGAGAAGGCCTTGCTGTCAGAAAGCTACCTACAATCAGTCTTCTTAAAAAAACACATTCATGATTTAAAAAAAAAATCATTTGGTGATATTGTAGTGGAAAGAGAATTGACTCTGGAGTCAAAGAATCTGGGTTTAAATAGGAGCCTTGCCATTTAATGATAATAGATTTAGAACTGAAAAAGGATTTTAAAGGCTTTGAGCCCAGTCACCTCATTTTACAAATGAGGAGCCTGAAGGCTAAGAATAATTAAGGGACTTGCCAGAGGTCACATAGGCAGCCGGTATCCAACCTTGTATTTGAATCTTAGATCTTCTGACTCCCAGTCAAGCATACTTTGCACCCTGCCACAGGAAAAGGCCATTTTGCTACTCCCTTGACTTCTTGGGTATCTCAGGTTTCTCATCTGTAAACTGATCTGGACTAGGTAATCTCTAATAGCTTTTCTAGCTCTAAATACATGAATACTACCCTCTTAAGAAACCTTCAGTGGTTCCTTTCATCCTTGAGTATAAAATGCAAGTTTCTTAGTCTTACATATAAATCTTCCACCATTTAGCTCCAACCTGATTTTCCAAATATTTCTTGGTGCTCCTTTTCTTGCATCCTCTTTGTATCCACCAAATTTGACCCAGGATTATCTCTTTCTTCTTCATAAATTTTCCTTCAGTGACTAGAATGTTGTCCCGCCTCACTTCTCTCAGAATTTTTATCAATCTTCAACTGGCCAGATTTGAAGCAGGTACCATGTACAGGGAGCTGGGAATGTTTCAATGCCAACAGGTGGAGAAATTGTGATTCTGCTGCATGGTGGAAATTCTTTCCACTAATCCAGATCACTGCCTTCATATAGATTATAGCTTTAGAGAACTGTCTGAGCCTTAAAGAAATTAAATAATTTGCTCATATTCAACTATTAAGTATTAGGGGCAGATTTGAACTTAGGTTTGTTTGACACAACGTTCAGGCCGGTTTGTCCATCTCTACTCCAATTTAAGTTCTTCGAGGTTTGGGACTGCTTTATTTTAGATCCCTTAAAGTAGTTTTCTGCACAGAGGAAGTGCTTAATAAATGTTTGTTAAATTGAGTTGTGTGGTGAAATGGTAAGAGCACTAGATTAAAGTCCAGATTATTGGGTTAGGATTCTGTTCTTTGTCACCACCTTTTTGACTTTGGGCGAATCATTTCCCTTTTCTAGGCCTTGATTTCCTCCTCTGTAAAAAATGGGGCTTGGGAAGGAGAGAAAATCCGACTAGCTCATCTGTAAGATTCCTCCAAGCCCTGTATCTGTTATTACATGAGTAACTTTTTTATTATTAAGGTCATCTTTTCAGGTGTTATAAAAATTGCACTTAAGAGAGATGATGAATGGGATACAGTGTCAAGAAACATGACGTGCAGTCAGAACACCTAGGTTGAAGTTCAAACTCCAACCCTTAAAACTGTGTGACTAGAGTCAGATCATTTTATTTCTGACTCACAGTAGGTGAATAATGTTTTCTTGGTGAGAAAAAGCATTTTCGAAACTGGAAAGCCCTGTCTAAAGTCAAAATGACCTGTTCTTAAGGATTTCATATTTTACATTCTATATTTTCATTTTGGGGTCAGCTAGGTGATGCAGTAAATAGAGTGCCTGGCCTGGAGTTAGGAATACTCCCTCATCTTCCTGATTTCAGATCTGGCCTCAGAGACTTACTGGCTGTATGACCCAGAGCAAGTCACTTAATTCCATTTGCCTCAGTTTCCTCATTTGTAAAATGAAACAGAGAAGGAAATGGCAAGCCACTCCATTATCTTTGCCCCATATGGGGTCACAAAGAGTTGGACTGAAACTGGAAACAATGCAACAACAAAAACAAATATTTTCATTGTAATTAGCTACACTAATCTGAAAAACAGTAGTGTTGGCTAAAGTTTTTTTTTAAGTGAATGCTGGAATACAAACATAATTTTCCTCAATTTGTTTTAATCACACATTGTTTCATTGTATATAAGGACTTGTAAGAAAGCAAACAAATCTTAAAATGCTTAGGAACAATGGAATTTTTGTGGTGTTTTTTTCCCCCTTCAATTAAGTTGGTTTTTCCTCTTCATTCTGGTAACCATAGAAATGTTGAGACTTGGGTTCCTTTATACATTTTCAAAGTACAGAATATTTTTATTTAAAGAGTCCATAGTCCTGTTGTGAGCAAGAGCAGTACAGGAAGTTTCTTCTGGCAGAGCATTATAAAACAAGGAATTGTCCCAGGTGATTGGCAGTCTGTACAAGTGAATTGAAAGCAGAAAAAAGAAGATAGTCTTCGGCTGTCAGCCGATCAACTGTAGTAAGCACTAGCTTTGCAGTGGGGATTGAAAGACACAGGAAGGAAAATGACTAAGACTTTGCTCTGTGATTTATGAAAATCTTGTGGGCTGAGTGAATTCTTGATTTTCATGCAATAGCTACCCTATATTTCTCTGTCAGTAGTCTATCAAAGGAAAAAAAATTAAATATAAACAGCTTCTTCACTTTTTTTGTTTTGGATGGAGGACTGGACTTGGAATCAGGAAAGCTAGAGCTTGAATCCCAACTGTGCTATTTGCTGGCTCTGCTACCATGAGCCTCAGTTTCCTCATTTCTCAAATGAGGAAATTATCTTTTTTTTTTTTTTATAAAGCAATCGGGGTTAAGTAACTTGCTCAAGGTTACACGGCCAGTTATTTCTGGGTGTGGTGCTGAGTATCTGAGGCCGGATTTGATCCAGGTCATCCTGACCCTGGAGCCAGTGCTTTTACTCGCTGAGCCACCTGGCCGCCCCGATTATGAACACTTTCAATGCCAAACAAAGGAATTAGAAATTTTTTTCTAATTTTTTCTAAATTTTTTCCTAAGCAATTGGGGTTAAGTAACTTGCTCAAGGTTACACAGCCAGGTGTTTCTGGGTGGGTGCTAAGTGTCTGAGCCCGGGATTCAATCTCCAGGTCTTTTCAACACTGGAGTCGGTGCTCTTACTCACTGTGCTACCTGGCTGTGCCAGAGGAAAGTATCTTACAAGGGTTGTTATGAGAAGCAAAAAAAAAAAAAGTAAAGTGTTTTACAAATATAAAAGTGCTATAGAAAGAAATGCCAGTTATTTTCATTTTAGAAGCCTGTTTATTTTTAATTTTTGATTATTTTCTAATTAACCAATTTACGAGTATTCATTGAATCCTCACTGCTGCTACTAGTTTTGGGTCTAAAGGTAAGAATATGTCTGTAAAATCCTTGTTTTATACTTTAGTTGGATCGCCTCTCTTTAGAACAAAAACAACAAACAAACAAAAACTGTATTTTATCCTAAAATAAATTGTGATATTTATGTTGATTGTTTCAAGTACTTGGAGAACTTCTGACTTAACTGAGTGTTTATATTTTAGGTTACCAGAAAGCTTTCCTGAATTACAGAATCTAACATGTCTTTCTGTAAATGACATCTCACTCCAGTCCCTACCTGAAAACATTGGCAAGTAAGTTCTTTATACAGACTCTGCATCATAGACCATAGAGCTTAGGTCATTGAGTACATTTTTTTTCTTTCATAAAGCTGTCTGTTTTATACCAGCCAGCCATGCTTGGCTATTTTTCAACATTTCCAAGGCAGATTCCAAGGCAGATATACCCCCATTTTTCAGACTCTAGCTGCCACAAATTTTAAAGTAAGTATTATTGACATGAAACTGATTCCTGGAACGGTGTCTGTGGCAGGGAAAATTGAATGAGCCATAATGAAAAGAACATTGAACTTAGTGTCAGAAGATACAAATTCATCACTTAATTTCTCCACACCTCACCTTCCCCGTCTAATCACACTTGCATTATCTGCCTGACAAGGTTTCTCTGACGCATTTTAAAGCACTATACAAATAAACTTTGAGCCCCTGTCACTGTTATTATTAGGGAAGTTAAGGAGTTTTGCTTTGAGCTGGTATCAGGTCATCAATAAATATTTGAGAGTGAACCACATAGCTGGAAAGGAGGAGTGAAACTGGCAGACTTGGGCAAAAGTTTGCATGAACATTATTGGAGGAGTTGAAGCCTTAAGAGTAAATATCGTATCTTAAGGAGGGGTTATACTTAGTGGTAGAAGCCTTTTTTTCCAGAAGTCAACAAGCACTTATTAATCACTTACTGTGTTCCAGGTCCTATGCTAAGTACTGGGGATGCATAGGCAGTCTCCGCCCTTAAGGAGCTTACATTCTAATGGGTGAAGATAATACATAGGAGAGCAAAAACAAACAAACCAGGGTAGGGGGAAGAGACTTGGTGGCATAGTGTGGAGAATTGAAGGTTGGCTAGTCTGGACCCTTCTTTAAAAAAGAGGTTTCTGTAATGGTAAGGGAATTTGATGATCTTCCCTATACCTTAATGGACCTCTAGTAGAACCCAACCGGAGGGGCTTGATTGGGGGGAGGCTTGTTTTTCAGGAAGGTCCACACTTTTTGTTACCTTGTAATTAGGCAATGGGTCACAAAGGTTGTACTGTTCTCAGACTCTGAAGAAGTGTATATATACTCTTGAGGTGAGGTTTTGCTTTGGGGCTCACTTATGAGAAGAGTTGTGTGATTTGGCCACATGAGACTCTGGGCAGCCATTTTGAGCCCCCTGGTTTTGAAAACCCAGATGTTGTTGCTTCTCTCTCTGGTAACTAACTATATATGTGTGTAATGGTCAGACAGCTAGAAGTCTGTTGGTCTGTTTAACTGTGTTATTTTTCTCTGTATTTTTTGTCTGCTTGTAATTTCTGTTTGTATTTTCTGAAATTCAGGGTGCTGACTTTTTCCCCTGAACTAAGTGAATTATGTGTGTGTTTAATTAAAAATTGGTGACCCCTTTAAAATTGCTTTACTTTAGTAAAGCAGATCAAAGAACCTGTGCTAGCAGCCATCCTGGCTATGCTAGGGTACTTGCTGTTATATTTACATATGCCCAAGGGGCTATAAAACTGTGCATACTCTTTGATCCAGCAATAGCACTACCAGGTCTGTATTCCAAAGGGATCCTAAAAGATATACAAATATATGTACAAAGATACTTATAGCAGCTCTTTTTGTGGTGGCAAAAAATTGGAAATTGAGGGGATGCCCATCAATTGGGCAATGGATGAATAAGTGGTATATGAATGTAATGGAATACTATTGTGCTATAAGAAATGATGAGAAGGCATATTTCAGAAAAAACCTGGAGACTTATGTGAACTGATGCTGAGTGAAATGAGCAGAACCAGGAAAACACTGTACACAGTAACAACAACATTGTGTGAGGATCAACTTTGATAGACTTAGCTCTTCTCAGCAATACAATAATCTAAGACAATTCCAAGGAACTCATGATGGAAAATGCTATCCATATCCAGAGAAAACTATGGAGTCTGAATGCAGATGGAAACATACTATTTTTCTCTTTTTGGTTGTGTGTTTTTGTTTTCTCTTTCTCATGGTTTTTCCCTTTGATTCTGATTCTTCTTTTACAACATGACAAATGTGGAAATATCTTTAAGATGATTGTACAAATATAACCTATATCAGATTGCATGCTCTCTTGGGGGGGGGAATTTGAAACTCAAAATTATATAAAAGTGAATCTTGAAAACAAAAAATAAATTTAAAAAATTTAAAATAAAAAAAAATGAGGTTGCCTGAAAAAAAAAAAACAAACAAACCAGCCCCACCAGTGGTAGAAGGGGGCTGCAGGGGTGCAAGGAGAAGACATCTGAGACTTGTTAGTGAAGCCAGGGAATGAAGTTCAGAGAATGAAATTGTGTGATAAGAATCACAGAGTTTGATGACTGGGAGGGATCTCAGTCATCAGTTAGTCTAACCGATACATGGAATTCCCACTATAATATAACCACATATGTGGCTATATAGCTTCTATTTGAAGACTTCCAAGGAGGGGGAATTCTCCAGTTACCCTTTTTTGGATTGCTCTTGTTGTTAGGAAGTTTTGCCCCATATCAAACTGAAATTCATCTCTTTGCAATTTCAATTAATTGCTCCTCAGTTCTGCTCTTTGGAGTCAAAGAGAATAAGTCTCAGGAATCCTTCATATGACAACCCATTCAAATTCTTGAAGACAGCTCAGATTTTCCCCCAAGTCTTCTTGACTGCCACTTAAATGTGCCCAATTCTTTTCAACCTATCCTCATATGTCATGGATTCAAGATCCATCACAATCCTGGTTATTCTTTTCTGGATATTTTCCAATTTATTATCATAGTTCTTAAATGGAACATGATATTCCGGGTGTAAAGTTCAGAGTGACTTAATTTAATTAGCTTATCAGAACTTTAGTCTAGTATTGTTAGAGTTACAGTAAGTCTCCCTCCATAGAATTAATTTTGTATATCAAATTGTATCTCCCAAAACATACCAAAATAGCCTTATGTGATACATATTACCTAGTTTCTAAGTCTTACGAAGAACATTTAGTATGCTATTCTTTCTTGCATAAGCTTAAAGACTAAAATAATTAATAATAATAACTAGCATTTATAGATTGCTTTGTTTTCAAAGTCCTTCATAAATGTTATTTAATCCTCACAGAGATCCTGAGTGGTAGGTGCTATTGCTATCATCTCCATTTTACAGATGAGGAAACTGAGGCAGAGATTAATGACTTGCTATGGGTCACACATGTGTCTTAAGGCCAAATTTGAACTCAGATCTTCCTGACTTAAGTCCAGTGTTGTATCCATTGTGCCACTTAGCTTCTTCCTCAAAACAATAATACCGGAGCGGCCAGGTAGCACAGCGAGTAAGAGTACCTGCTCCAATGTCGGGATGACCTGGGATCGAATCCAGGCTCAGACACTTAGCACCTACCCAGAAACACCTGGCCTTGTAACCTTGAGCAAGTTACTTAACCCCGATTGCTTACAAAACAAACAAACAAACAATTATACTAATAGATGATTAAAAGGGAACCATTTGAAACCATAGAAACCTTAACACCCTGGAAATTCATTCTACCCCTGGAATACTACTCATGTTGATAGTACCCTGTGTCCCTGTAGCCTCTTCCTCTGATTGGCTAGTTCCTTCCACAACCTCCATTCTAAGGAGGATGCCCAAGCCAGCCATGTCTTCATCCCTCTCCAGGTTGTGGTAGACTTTGTCTACCATGCTCCTGTGTGGGTACCTCTCCCCTTTTTAGTTTCTTTTTATGTAAGTGCTTGAAGGCTAGGTATTGTTTCTTCCTTCTTGTATTTGTATCCCTAGTGCTTAGCACAATGTCTACTACTTAATAAATGCTTCTTGATCTGACTTGATAGAACCCTAATTTATGTACAAGTGTGATTTCTTTTAAGCATATTTATAGTACTTTGTCCTTCATAGATATTTAATTTAAAGATTGTGGAGTGAATGGAATAAAAAAGTGAGAAACTTGATGAAGTCAACTTAATAGTACAGATACAATATAGGCATTTCTGTATTTATGCTCAAGATAAATTCATCAAAAATTATCTGTTTCATGTAGGATTCTTTTGAATAGTGAAGTTTCTTAGTGAATTTAAAATACTCAATTAACAAGAAAATTTGGTGTATTTGGTTAGCTGATATTTATTAAACATTTACTAAGTGCTAACTGCTTGTAATGGTAATAAGAATTTGAAGATCTTTCCTGCCCCTTAATAGGCTGAATGTGATCACATGAAGCCTGTGGTGGGAGGAGCTTGCTGAAAGGTAGAGCAGAGCCCACAGGAAGCTGGGAGTCAGAGCAGCTAGACTGTAGGAGTGAGAGGATGCACCTAGGGAGACAGCTAGGCTTATGAGTATTGGTTTGTTGGAAGGCTAAAGGATGATGTGGCTCTCTGCTGCATTGTGGTATATTAACGTCTGTGTTGCTATGATGGATTCGGTTTCCTGGTGTTGGGATTCGTTTTTCTGGTGTCTGAATAAATGTTTTGCTTCTGTATTATATGTGGACATTCTGTTATATTTTGCAATTGAGAACTATGCCAGCATATTTACAGTTGCTGTTGGTGCTGTGAATAATGCGTTGGTGTGATACCACTCTGTTAAATGCTGAGGATTCAACTACAAAAAACAAGATGATTCCTGTCCTTAAAAGAACTTATATTCCATTATGAAAAGACTACTGATATAGAGATTGGCATCCAATGATTTAATTTGGGAAGTCACTGGGATGCTGAGTGGACCCTGAGGCCAATTGATTGACATATTTCCCCAGCCTGGTAGTGTTGACTTAATTATGGTTCCAGGACTGGAAGGTGGGATATTGCTCCTGTGAGAGAGCAGGGAAACATGACATGAAGCTGGTTGGAGACAGCAAACACTATACTGATAGCTGTAGTGGCTGTGCTTTGTGGAAAGAGATATAACAAGGGTGAGGCCAAGATCCCAGGGTGCCTAATTTGGAGGGCACCATCAGTACTTTCCAGTCTTTCAGCAGTATAGAAACAGCAGAGCTTGGCAACTGTTGAGCAAGAATAGTTAGTCAGAATAGGAAGCAATCAGATGGTCAGCTGAAACTTCTCCCTGCTCCTTTCCAACTGAGGGCACTCTCCATGGTTCCCTCAGGCCCAGAAATTTCTAACTAGAACTTTGCTCGTGAAACAGGACCAAGAACTTGCATTTCAGAGCCTCTTACTAGACTGAAACACCCTGGAAGGCCACCTGCCTCTTACTCCCTCTACTAAACTGCCCAAACTAGTCGGACAGCCCTTAACATCTCTCTCCCCTCTATTCATTAAGCCTCCTGATAAATCAGAAGAAAAACAGCCAATTCCTTTAGTCCACTATCCATCCAGACAGTGACTGCTGATTATATGGATTTACTCCTTTTATTATATATGCTGCTATGGTTGAGCTTGTTCGTTTATTTCATTATGTATAAATATGCATATATGCATATGTATGTATATACATGTATATTTGTATGTGTTTGTATGTGTATATTTGTGTGTGGATCTATATATGAATGTATGTTTCTGGATCACCTAACACTTCAAGGTGACAGGGAAACTTGCTTTATAATTCTCTTTGTAGTATACTTTCCTCAATGTCACACTCACATTCAAGTACTAAATAGATGCTTGTGACAGTGCTTAAAATACCAACACTTCCACACTCCCTCTTGCTGTCAGAGGACAGAAATATGCCTTGAAGTTTCCTTTCTGCCTCCTTCAGAAGCTCTGGAAGAGTAGTTGCATACTCTTGGTATAGCCTGTGACATACCAAAGTATTCTTCATGGGAGACTTTTATTTTCACAGACACTCTTGAAAATAACTTATTTTGTTTTATGTTTCTGTTACCCAGAAATGTGCAAACATTTCCTTTTTGTGAAACTTGGATGGATAATACTTTCAGAATAGGCTTCCAATTGTTCATACTTACTTCACTGCTCTTATGAATGGATTTAAACATTCCAAAATAGCATTCTAGTGTTGTAAAATGTGTTATTTATGAATCAATCATAAATGAAGTTAGAGGCCTAAATTTGCTCCAGAGAAAGTTAACTACCCGACTTCACCATCCAGAGTGAAGTTAACCTATTCTTGGAAGTCATTTCTGCTGCACTTGATTTGGATACACTCCTCATTGCTTAATTACATTTTCTTGTCTAAGAATAGCATTCTTGAACTTTTAGTTGTAAGAATTCTACATAAGTAGAAGGATTTCCCAGGTGGACTGGCCCAGTAATTTTTGGCTGATTGAACTGGAGAAGAACAGTCTGAATTTTAGGCTCCTACTGCCTTTGGGAGTGATAACCTGAATTTTTGCAGACTTGCACTATGAGAACTTTACTACTCTAGCTAATAAGATGCAGGTTCTTTGAGATGTTAGCACAGCCAAAGGCTGACTTGGCCACTTATGTACACGGTTAAGATGACTATGAGTTGAGGAGAGAGACAGAGACAGAGAGAGAGAAAGAGGGAGACAGAGAGACAGAGACAGAGAGAGGGACAGAACCAGAGAGACAGAAAGAGAAAGAGAGAGAGGGAGGGAGAGAGAATTCCTTTCCCAGGACTTTCACCATGTGTAAAAACATTTTTTTGTGGTTTAGATTTGCCATAAAATAGTTATTATTTAAAAAATAAAAGCATACTGGAATTTTATTTTTATATGTTTCAAAGCAAAATCACCAAATGGAAATTCAAAACTGTTGGCACCCTATTTTGAAACAACTAATTGGCTAATGAAGTAATGGGTAAGCACAAATAACTTTCTCTCTCCAAAATAAGATCTGAAAAAAAAAATCTACTGCCTTTAGGCTTTTGTTGAATTTCTAATAGTTTAATTTTTTTTTTTTTTAGTGTACGGTTTGTGTATTTGGATGATACTGTCTACTGTTCTTTGACTTTCCAGTTCTCCAAGATTTCTTGGCTTCCAAAATGGGAAAAAAAAAACTCAAGTGGATTAAAAGTATTTTATACATAGTGGGGAACAGATGTAAATTCTTTAAAATCACCACTTCATCCAAACCTGGAAATAGAGCCTTAAGATTATAGTTTGGCCTACAATCTTATTTAAAAAATATTGCAACTTTTGAAACTGCTTTTGTGAACTTTGTAAACATTTAATTCTAGAGTGTCCTAATAAGTTTTAAAATTATTTGGGTGTGGAGCAAGGGGATGGAGAGGGAATAGGGCAGGGAAGAAGGATAAAGTCATATTCTTTGTAGAGGACAATGGAAACTTTTTAACATGGGTGTACGTCACTGTCATTTTTCAGAAGTTGAAGCATATGTGATGGAAAAGTTCAGTCATTCAGCTTCATGGCATGGCATCACCCAAGTCTCTGCTTCTGTATTTGGAAAGTTGTTGGTTTTCTCTGTCCTCTATGTGTCATATTCTAGCAGAGGTGACTGGTTAAGTCAAATGCAGTTTGAATATCTCCTTCCCTACCTTTGTGTGCTTCTCTCTCCCTCTCCCTTTCCTCCCCCTTTCTTTCTCCCCTCCCTCCAGAAGAAACACTGTCACTTTTAGTGAATAGAAAGCTACCCTTGAAGATTTGAGTCACCTCTGACACATTTTGTTGAACTTATTTAATAACAGTTTGGTGTAGCAGAACCTGGGTTCAAGTTCTCAATACTGGCATTATAACTCTGGCAAGTCATGTAATTTCTCAGGATTCTAGGCAACTCCCTAATATTCTAAGTTGCAGAGAAGGTGCTGACCATTAATAGGGGGAATTTCTGGGTGTCCTTCATACCAATGAAATCATAGTTTCTGTCCTAATCCCTATTCCTCTCCCCCGCCCCCCATATACTATCTTTATTTACCTATCTACCTTTAT